>NW_004567241.1:2108-9980 GCF_000260355.1 Condylura cristata | reverse complement strand
ATCTAATGATTTAATATTCTAAGATTTCATAGTGTGAATCTTACTATTTGAGACATCCACATATCCATTTTTTTTCAAATTTTGTACAGCAGAAACAATTCCTAACTTCCAATTAAGTGACCCTTAGTAATGACTGAAACTGTGTGAGGTCTGAGGATATAAAAATGCACAAAGGGGTTCCACCTTGAAAGACTCTAAGTCTATTCTTGGAGAGAGAGGAAGAGAGAGATGGTTTCCATGAAAAGTAGGAAATGAAATCATTCTAATTGTTTCTGAAATGCAAAAGAAAAATCAGATGTGCAGACTGTGATGATTATGATTTGAGAACAACCTGAGCTTTACAGAAGTAGCAGATTTTGATAAGTGGATAATGGGGAAATTTGGAGTAGAATGAGTGTATATCGTGTTAAAAAGATATGTGGAAAATGTGAATGGGTTTTAAAACTGCAAATAAGTTATTGGGAGTTTAGAGTGAACATAGCAGAATATTTTAGATTTGTTCTGCGATTCCATGAAAGACTAGAATTAGTCCATGAATAATTTGAGAAGAGAGTGATGATATGTTACAAATTCAATAACAAATGAAAAAGTATCAGATATATGTCTATCCTAGAAGTCCTAAATATGCAAAATTCAGACACAAGAGAACACTAAACATTTTAATAATCTAATGAAGCATTTTTTTAAGTGTGGCTGATTCATATATGCAATTGTATGAGAAAACAACTGTGAGTTGTCAAAAGGATTCTGTCCCAAGGTAACAATTATCATGGAATTTAAAGAGTCCTAAAATGAATGTTTAAGCAGTTTGGCTTTCAGGAAAATGGAAAACAAATAACGAGGATATAGCATTTATCTTTTTTTAATTGTTAAGAGGAAATTTAAATTACTGCTTATGAATTCACATTTATAGAGAGAACTTTTTCAAAATAAACATTAAAATTTGAATTCAAGAAAAGGCTTTAAAAGTTTTGTTCATTGTTTGCATGAATTTAGACTCCATCTACAACGTTAAACATGAGCTAAAATTGATTTCTGAAAGTGAATAAGTGAATGACAGAAAAATTTTACTTATTTAACTAAATATAAAATAATATTAGGCGACAGATATACTTTATATGCATTGTGTCTTCCTTAACTCTCTAGTTTGCACATGACACAGGAAAAAAATGGTTGCGTAAGACTGACAACAGTATTAATAAAAATAGGCTTTGTATAATCACTGAGATGTCATATCTGATGCTTTGGATGTACGGTATAGTGGGCAGCAGTAGCAGACAGAGAGGGAATCCCTCAGCAGGGCTTCAGAATCTGTATAGTCAGCAAATCTTCCTCTGTGCCTTATCAAATAAAATACCCCAGGATTGCTACAGCAATCTATGGGAGCCTGAGCCCTGTACTGTTCATTTGTACTTTTTTCAATGCAGGGAAAATCAAAGGAAAGAAAATCAAAAGAAAAAGGAAAGATAGAAAATATAAATGTTAAATCATGTTTATTCTGTTGTGTTTGGGAGTAAAATTAACTTTTGAAACTAAAGATCATCTTAAATACTATGTTTATAATAACTAAAACATGCATCATTAAAACTGGACGTTATACATTTTATGGTTAGTAGTGTCCATAATAAATAAAAATCAGAAAAAAAGAAAAGATGAAGAAATATATTCACCCAGCTTTAAACCTTAATTAATAGTTTCTCTGGATAGACTTAGTTTGTTTCTTTCTATGCAATCTTATAATTAGTTTTCACGTAGAATTTTCAATCAAAAAATTTAAAATGGATTTTGATGATCAACTTTGAATTAATTTATCCGGGAAAAGCTCAGCTATCAATTGCATGTCAACTTACAATATGCATATAAGTAGAAACCTGATTTTTCTTTCACAACATCAATTTACTCAGTGAAAACTTAAAATGATTTACAGACTAAGATTCATATTTGAGATTATGCTCACCATTGTAAAGTGAGCATTAAGGGTTTTAAAATTGTCTTCCTTTTACAGAATGTGATAAATATTTAGGGTGCAGAATTTAAGGTGTGCAGAGTTATATACAAAAGTTCAAGTTATCATTGGTGAAACCCAGCTTTACATAAAATAGATTCACCTTCAAGCTACACACACTTCAATGATAGGAAGATGAGGAATCTGAGCAATTTTGACTGTGAGGCCCCTCGGTGAGATGCAGGGGGCAGTGTAACAAAGGCTGAGGAGAAAATTGGCAGGCGGAGACTACAGGGAGGAGCTGGCACTAGTGGGAAGATGTCTGGGCAGAAACGTGGAACATTCCTTTAAAAAATATTTATTTATATATGCATACAGAAGTGGTTACAGACCAGATGTGTGGGGGTTAAGCAGACCCATCAGAAACAGAATGAAACCTCCCTTCTTTTTTTTTTAACACTGTAGTATCTTTGCTTTTGTGCCAGATATGAAAAAGAAATGGTACTAAGTAATAGAAGCAAGACACTAACAATAATCAAAACCATTTAAAGAATTACATGTATGTTGGAAAGAGAAAGTTAATTTATTTGAACCGATCTTTAAGATAAAGCCAAATTAATTTTAATATGTCCTAGTTGAAATAAATGAATGTTTTTTAAAAATTACATTAGCTTTTGAAATATACTCAATTTTACATCTACTTACTAAGATGTAACATTATAAATTTGGATCATTCATCAAAATTGAAAAATTATTTCATCATAAATATATCATTTTAAGTTTTACAGTGTGATGTCGTTGTATGTTCAGTGAATAATCATTGAGATTAGGAATGTGGAATCATCCCGTCTGAATGCCCATCACTACTCAATTTACTATTATTTTGTAGTAATCATAAACCTAGAATAGTGGATTAAAATAAAATTTTAACCAGAATTACTGCAAACAGGAAATGATAATATACAAATCATGCAAATGTGTCATAAATATTATCACTGGTATAAAGAATTAAATTATAAATGCCTCACATTTCATTTACATAATGTAAAATACAAGTGTGTTTTTGATAGGCGCTGTGATCACCAGCAGAGAAATAATTTTTAAAATAAAAAGTTGCCAGTACTAATATTTATACTATTTAGATTTATAACATTTACACTAAAGAGCGTTTTTTTGTGATTGCTAAAGGTGTACAAGTAAAGCAATTAAAAGAAAAACAGGCCCTAACACTACTTATCTCTTTGAAGATTAACAAAAGAGGGATACATTAAAGTCCTTCCACATTTCCAGAAGAAACCTTTCTTCTAGGCAAGTGGCGACTCCCTGTCCTGACATAGTTGTAGTACCCTATGAAATGTTCTCTAATGTCCTTCTTGTTCTGGAAGATGTTTATATTATGCTGCAAGGTATAGAGCAGGGGACATTGAGGTTAAGATCCAAGTCTTCACTTGATTGTCTTGAAGACATTGTTTGTGACAGTCAAGTTTGCATAGTTTTTCTATACTATATTGATTGTATTATGGAAAAGGGCTGGCTAAAATTACCCTAAAGTTTGCTGAACAAAAACACAAGTAAATAGATTGTATTCATGTTCAGAGATAAAATACACACGGACATTTTCATTGCTGTTGTTCTGTCATTATTTAGTTGTGACTTTTTGAAAGTTTTCAGAAGTGGAAACTCATTAAAAATGTATATGATGCACAATTTTGTTTTTGTATGGTTTTAAATAGTTTTAAAGACTGTATCCCCATGTTCAAATTGACCACATATTAGTTCTGTGACTTTGGTAAATATGCCTAAATTATTTTTGTACTTACATCAATGAAGTACAAATATGCAATCCACACATACACTCTCTCTCTCTCAAGATAGAGGAAGATTCAGATTTCTAAAAAAAGTATTTTTTATATAGATATTTAAAAATCCAAAAAAATACTAAAGAAAAAAAGAAATTTTTTTTACCCCATTTTTCTTTGGAGGGATTTTTAAAGAATGCTGGATTTTTGACACTTCTGGAAATATTGTCTTAAAATATTGATATCATTAAAAAGGCAAATAATGACAGAAGAATACTAAAAAATACTATTAGAGAGTACAAAACACTATCTTCTTTTAAAGGCAAAGCACTTGAGTCCATGCAATCTGTATTCACAAATTTCAGTAATAGCAAAATATGCAAGATATAAAAGATTTGAAGTCCACCGTGCAGCACAATTTTTAGGTGCATGAATCTTCATATCTTTCAAGTACATTTTTCTAGGTATCTTGGTAAATCAATGTTTTGTCTTCATCATGAGAAAAAATATGTAATATACTGAAATAGATCAATCTACCCCTTCATCTGCCCAGGGATGACCTAGCATTGCGTCTAAAAGGAAAATACTAACTTTAAAAAATACTGAGTTTCAGCTCTGTGTCAGGATTTTTTGCAAGGTTCTTTATCTCATTAAATCCTGACCAGATTTTATACAGTGCTATATGTCCTCATCCCCAGTTTTAGGAATTAGAAAACTGAAATCAAAAGAATTCAGCAAATTTAACAAGGATACTATTACTGATAAAGCCAAAATCATAACCAACATTTTTCTGACACCAAAATATATTCTCAGATTATCACATCACATTAAGGAATTCCAGGGTCTACTAAACCATTTAAAAAAATAATAATGTGAAAAACTACTTCATGATTTCCTGGATTTGGTATCTAGTTATTACTCTGCTATAAATTTTATTGTCTTGACTTTTCTTTCATTGAAAGAAAAATATGTGTTTATAAATCCACTGTATAGGAATTTAGATTACAACTCTTAGGATTTAAGAATGCCCATGGAAGTATAAAAGAGTTCTTACTTCCAATAGTTCCCTTCAAAGTTTTCTATCATTTTGTCTCCAGAATCATTTCCTTTCAATATATATTTGTGTAAGCTTATGACATGTGAGAATTTATTTTGATAATTTTTAGAATGGTAGAAAGAGTAATACATACAAAGATACATGGGTAGCAGGATAATGAACCTTGGATTTGGTTTCATTTAATGAAGTGCATATAGATTCACTAGATATAGCTATATTTTAAATATGGGTATAGGAGATCTAGATCCACATTTGAATATAGGTCCTAGTTTGAATATTTACATACTCAGAAAGCAGGTTTTTTTCTGTCGTTTAGTTATCCATTTCCCATTTCCTAATTTTATATATTTGTAAATATGGACATCTATAAGTCAACTGTTCTTCAGTTTCTATACATTAAAAGAGATTTGAGGGATTTTCCTTGAAAATATTATTCTTTTTTTCCATGGAGTAATTTTAGTAACTATTTCAGCACACTAAATGTTCATGGTTCAAAATAATAACCTAGAATCCTTTCAAAATATAGTGGTAACCTTATTCTTTACACATGCACATACCAAGCCAAATGGATTCCTTTTCAACCTCAGGATAATCTAAGGTAGGTATATAGGTAGGTAGGTAGATAGTTAGATAAAACATGAAGCTAAATCAACAAATGTATCTATTTTATCCTACAAATTTAGTAAGAGTGAAAAGGTATTGATAAAACAAGGAGATGAACAAGATTAATTAGATAATTCTGAAGCTGAATATATGAATTTTTGAGTAGTAGTAGATTTTGAAAGTAGATAGTCACCAGCAATCACTATATTAAATAAAACTTTTGTGCATAGCTTTCAAATTAAATGTACTAGTGAAGTTAGTAGTATTTGCCCTTTGACTGGGGGACTCATTCTTCAATCCTGATGCATCTTTTCATGGAGCTCAAGTTACATTCTGACCTCACACCACCTGTTTATCTCCCTGGACTTACAGGAGGTAAAAGAACTTATCTGGTTGGAAATTTGGGAAAGACTAAACTGGGGTTCGGCAGACTAGCCCAAATTGTTTTTATTTGAGATGCAAATTGACTCTAATTTCCTATAGAAATTTAATAGAAAATAATTTCTACTATCTGAATTTTTAATAAAATATGACATGAATAAGTAACATGCACAAAGAAAACAATTTTAAATTATTCTTCATTACATTATCTTCTTATAATTGTTAAACTGCATAAATAAGTTAACTTTGCCAATAAGTTCTACTAACAAGTGTAAAAAGAAAGGTAAGCCTGACATCAAATAGGTGATCATACCACACACACATACACACACACATACATATACATATGCATATGCACATATATTTAAATCCCCTATAATGCAAATTGAGTTTTTATGATTTATGGCAAATTGGAAATAAAATGAAACTAAGCACTTTGCTCTTGGCACTTTAAAGACAAAACAATATATAAATACATTAAAAACTCATTGAAACCATATGTTTCCAGTGTTCATCCATGTAACTGGTCCATAAGCCATTAGTGGGTGGTAAAATAAAAAAAAAAAGCTCAATTAAATAATCATAACCTCACATTAGTTCAGAGACTTAAATGATGGACCTTTGTACCTTACCATGACTAGAGACAGTTTCATTATACACAAACACAAATATGTACACACATACACACATAGAGACACACAATCCACGTATACTTATGCAATCATTTTCTTTAAATAGCTTAAAGTTACATTTGATTTTCAGGGGACAAGGTACCATTATAACTTTCTTTTAATGAATAACAAAAGGGAGTTAGTTTCCTTTTTAATATAAATTATATAAGCAATGGAACTTTGTCTCAACCATATTTATTTTTTTTCTTCTGCAGAAAAATCCAAATGAAAAAGAAAGGCAGTAGTTATAAGAATACATATCAATACTTTAGGATTATATTTCTATCTTCCTGTGTTTCCTCATTATCAAATTCAATTTAGATAATTTTTAAAGTTATGAAATCTAAGCTTATCTTCCCAAATATTCACAGATAATATGAAAAATATTCAAAGTTATGTAATTTTTCAACTGATAATAGTGTACCAGGCAAGTGAATAAAGAATGTGCACCTTATAAAGCCAAGTAAAAGTTTTTACACGCTTAAAACAAAATTCTCTGCTAAGTAACACAACATTATTATGCTAACACATTCTCAGCGAGTAAGCTTTGGTCTCTTGGCAATATTCAACTTATTAAAAATAACATTTATACACGTTGTCTTACTTAAATATTCTATTATCTATGACCAGTATACCTCTAATCCTGTCTGGTCTTAATCACTAAATTTTAGATGAAGGGGATTCTTTTCTTCCCAAGTTATTCTCTTTAGCTAGATTTTTTTTTATCTTTTTAAGATTCATTTCTACTCTATGTCTAGATGTCTCTACTTGCCCTAGTTAACCTCCAAAATTCTCACTTCCTTTCTTAGATTAAAAATATTTTTTATTATTTCTCCTCAGATAGTGGTTCTAAAAAACTCTCCTATTTCTACCCACTCACTTTTATTTAACCCCATTCAGCCTCCATCATACCAAGAAATAATCTTATTGCCTGTCATCAATTAAGGTCAAAGGTTCTTAACCTATTCTGCCTCTTTTGTTTAGTTCTCTATCTGCTGTCCCCAATGCCAATTCAATTTATCCATTTCTGACAGGTTTAGTTTGATTAAATCCTCTTAATATGGAGGGTATATAAATGCTAGAGCAAAGTGATTCCCTTTGGTTATTTATAATCTGAAGAACCAAATGCATTCCATTTTCTCTGGATAAAATTATTATCAATTTAGCTATTCTCTCCTTTGATTCAGTAAAACTGTTAGTCAAAATTCTTTCACAAGATATCAAACTTCAGTATTTGCTTTGTCTAAAACAGCTATATTTCAAACAGTATTTTTTTAAAGATTTATTTATTTGTGCATAGAGAACTGGGGTACAGGCCAGAGGCTCAGGGGCTGTGAGAGGCTTCACCAGAGACAGAGTGGGGAACAGAACAGGCAGATCGAGGAAGTACACTGCTGAGGGGAGCAGCGGGTGGGT
>NW_004567241.1:1332-1833 GCF_000260355.1 Condylura cristata | reverse complement strand
AAAACTAACCCACAGTTTACATGCCTTAATTTAGATTAGCTAAATCTTTGTTCTTTTTCTAACTAAAACTTAGTTATTACTATACTTCATTAAATTATACATTCATTTCATTAAAAAAATCTAATAATTTCCTCTTGGAAGTCAGTCACTTTTGTATGTCCCGGAAGCAGAGTGACCATAAGTATATTAAGTCCCCCCACCCCATGAGGTTTGCAGCGTCTTTTTTTTTCAATACAAGAGATCGTCACTGCTCTATTCTTGAAGTGTGGATATCCTCTAATCATTTCAAAGCTGTATCATACTTCTTTACATTTCTATAGGTAAATTACAGCTCTGTAAATAAATAACTGAATATATTTGTATTAGGTACCTCCATATATTAAATAGAAAAAAAAAATAATCTCAGCAAAAAGTAATTGAATTCTAAAATTAGCTCACCAAATTCCAGCTCTGAAAATATAGGCCATTCACTCAAAGTCTCTGAAATTGTTTCCTCATCTG
>NW_004567241.1:0-1109 GCF_000260355.1 Condylura cristata | reverse complement strand
CAAAAAAAGGGAGAAAAGAAAATACTTTTAACAGAGCAAACAGTGCTATATTTCAGTATATATTTTAGATTCAATATATATATTACTTTATTTTAGTATTCTAAACTTCACAAGAATTACTAGGCCCATTTTACATAGGAGAAACTTTAGATAACTTGATTAAGTAGCTGGGTAGGAAATATTGAAGCCAAAATCTATTTTCTTTCTAATATTTCAAACTCTCCATAAAATAAAACATGAACATCTCTTTTTTCATTTTCTCTTTATTTCACTTTTTTAACCCTCACAACTTTGTTGCTCATACTTCAGCATTATTCCTAATTCTCCAATGAGGAGCTAAGGTTCAGAGAAACAAAGGTGATCCAGTCACAGTAATGCAATAGGTTAGGATGGCACCATATACCTGAATTCATATTCTGTGTTCTTTCCTTAATGCCAAGTTTTCACATTTAAAAGGAAGAATAACAGGGAAACAATAATGGGGAAGGAATCACAAAAAGAAAGACATGAATGGAGAATTATAACCATTTCACTGGCTTACCTCTGAGGATTAGTGAATCAAATGAGACAACTTAATGGAAAGTACCTTGAAATAGATGAAACACTCTATAAGTATAAATCATTACTGTCAAAGTATGCACTGCAAATGCTATTTTATATTTTACAAAATTACATGTAGTAACTGAAAATATAAAGGAGCTATATAATGAATTAATTGCCTCGGCATACTACAGATACTCATATAAAGGAACAATCTTGCACTCTTGAGATTATAAGTGTTGGCTCCATATGTCTGCTCCCTGTTCATGATATACTGCCCCTGCTGGCAGTAGAATAATTCAAATTTTCAGTTTTTCTTGAATTTCATCACAAACACAATCAAAAGCATGAAAGTCATTATTTTAAAACCCTTGCACTATGTGACAAATAATAGCATGCTCTACTACCTGAACTCTTAGAGCATCTTTTATTTTGTTTGTCTTCCCATTATACTGAGAGATTGTCAGGACTTTATCAGGAAAATCATCCAAACAAAGTAGAACATTATTAAGGTTCCAGCAGTTCAGAAACTCACTGAATGTATGAGTGATTAAAAGCCATACACTTGT
>NW_004567240.1:55007-55856 GCF_000260355.1 Condylura cristata | reverse complement strand
CACGGTCCGGGTGGTCGTATCACGTCTCTGTGAGGAGAAGACATGTGGTTTTCCGGCCTCGGACACGATGAACAGAAATCAGTGACTGAGAACGATAGTGGATGATCCGCAGCCAAACCCCTGGCACCAGGGCAGACCGGAGCTGGGGGCTGTGTGGTGACGCTGCGGAAGCCCCTTGTGGAGAGAGGACTTGGGAGATGTGAGCTGGGAGGGCGGAGTAGCGGCGAGGTCTGCAGGGGAGTGGACTGGGCGCCGGCGTGGACGGGACCGAGGCCAGGTCAGCTCAACGCGACCACAGCTCGTGTCTGCCTCTGTCTGTGGACACAGGTGAGACTCATCTGTTTCCTTCCCTGAATCAGGGCTGCGAGAGGCCCTTGCCCGTCCTGGGTCAGCCCTCGTCAGTCCAGGGGGCTCCCCTTCAGGGCCGCGGAGGCCCGGGCAGCGTCTGGGCCTGCATGTGTCACGGGGGCCCCATGCAGATGTGGGGAGCCCACTCCATAACCGGGTGTTGGAGTCCATCTCCATCTATCGAGGTCTTTGGAGGCAAGACAGGCAGGACCCTAAGGTGGAAGCCATCGGCGAGGGGGGATTCTTAAAACAGGGGAAAGGAGAGAAAGGAGATAGGGGAGCGAGGAAGACCGGGGAATCGGAGTTGCGTGCAAGTCTTCCTGCTCATCTTTTTGCAGGTCTGGATTTATACTGTTTAGCAAGATTTAGTTACAATAATGCATCAGGTAAGTTAATAAGGAATAGACATTCAAAGGAAATTTCCTGACCTGGAGCAGCTCAGCTTGTACTTTGCCCAGCCCAGATAGCCAGTTTAGAGCTAAGGCAATCCAGTTACAAACT
>NW_004567240.1:53762-54382 GCF_000260355.1 Condylura cristata | reverse complement strand
CCACGCACCGGGCAGGGGTCAGAGTGGCCGCTGGGGTCGGCGGGGCTTGTCAGGGTCTGGGCCCTTTCTGGATTCCGGGGTTCCCGGGTTCCGGGTCGCGTTGCAGTCTGTGAAGACGGGACCCCCGCGGGGACCCGCAGCCGACGTCAGGCTGAGGTGACCCCCGACAACGCGCTGCTGAATGAGCTCAGCGATGCTGCTGTGCACAGGCACCGCCGGCAGGTGTCGGAAACACAATTCTGTATTTCGGGGGACAGCTGGGACACACCCTGTCTGCTCCCTCTGGCACGTAGAGCCCCGGGTTGGGGCGATCGCCCTGCACGCCACGGCGGGATGGGGTGAGGGCGCACGTCCTGTTGTTGTGGACAGCCGAGTCTCCCAAACCTTTGCCACGGAGCCCCGGGATGTCTGCTTGGGAACCCCGGGACATGAGCAGGGGCTGGGGCTCCAGCCTGCTCCCTACCGACCGACCCGGCTCTGCACAGGAGGGTCCCGGGGTGCCTGGGCAGCCCAGGCCTGAAGCCGTCACCCCATGTCCGCTGGTCCCGTCTGCAGGCGCCGACACGGTCCAGGGGGCAGCTGGGCCCGATCTGGGCTGGCCCAGACTTGTGCTCGGCGCC
>NW_004567240.1:50991-53498 GCF_000260355.1 Condylura cristata | reverse complement strand
TATCCCCTGCAGCACAGTAGTAGTCGGCCTCGTCCTCAGCCAGGACCCCGCTGATGGTCAGCGTGGCCGTGTTCCCTGAGTTGGCGCCAGAGAACCGCTCAGGGATCCCCGAGGGCCGCTTGTTATCTTCATAAATGACCGTGACAGGGGCCTGGCCCTGCTGCTGCTGGTACCAGTAAGCATATTTTCTTCCAATGTTGTCTCCCTGGCAGGTGAGTTTGACCGTGGATCCCAGGGCCGCCGACAGGGACGCCGGCTGGGTCACCTCATAGGAGTCCACGACACCTGCAGAGGGAAAGCAGAGGCTGACTGGACATGAAGGCCTGGCCCAGAGGAGCCTTCCAGCGTGGCCATCTTGGCCCAGGGCCCCTGAGCGCAGCAAACTCTCGTCGTGCTCAGCCTCAGCGAGTCCTGGGCTGGCCAGGGGCAGGGGCATTTGAGCGAGCTGGTCCCCGACTTTCTCTGACAGCACAGACCCAAGTCTCACGCAGAGTGGTGAGCACAGTGGGGTCTCTGCCTACCACCCCCATCCTGACCACAATCCTGAGCACCCCACAGCCGCCTGCCAAGCTCAGAGTCGCCTACTGGGCCAGAGCACTGGGCGGCAGCAGAGACCCGGCCAGCACCTGAGCAGAGAGCCAGGAGGCCCAGGAGGAGACGGGTCCAGGCCATGGTGAGCTCTGAGCTGCTCCAGGCTGAGGCGGGCAGGGTCCCCCAGGTCTGTCTTATCCCCTGTGGAGACAGCTGCCGGTATGCAAATCAGCCAGGCCAGCTGCTTTTGGGGAGCTCTGTGGCTAGGGGAGACTCAGCCTCAAGGGACAGGGGTGTGGGGGTGTCAGAGGGTGAAGGGTGCTATTCTCTAGGTTCCCCACCCAGCTCAAGGACCCTCCTCTGATGGCGCACGGTCTGGCTGACTCTCCTCCCCAAGTCTCTTTTTGGGCTCTCTGGGGGACGCTGTTCTGGGAAGATCAGGGGGCGTCCGTGTGCCCACAATGGACCATAGGTGCCAACTCGGTCTTTGGTGGGGTCAGACACACCCGGGGGCAGCTCAGAGCAGAGGGGATAAACGTCCACCCGGGATATCTCCATGGATCGGGGAGGTCACGCTGTTCCTCCCCAGGGTGGATCCCCAGGGCCCGGCCTGGCCCCAGAATCCCAGGGTGGGCTCGGGGCACAGGGACACCGTGTGCTACCCGGCAGGCTGGGGGGTCCGGGAGACTCCAGCAGCTGCCGTGAATATTCACCCACCTCACTGTAGTGACGGCTGGGGAAGGGCAGAAGTAGCCACTGTCTCCGCTTGCACCAGAGCGCGGCCACCGGGTCCGGGCCCCCACCCCGCCGACAGACGGATCGTCAGGCAGGACGGGGTCTGCGAGCAGGGGAGGGGAGCTCCGTGTGACCTTGGGCAGAGGGTGAGCACAGTGAGGTCATTGCAGTGTGTGCTTGGGGGTGGTCACAGCAGTCTGGGCGGGCCGGGAACTGGCCGTCCCAGAAGCTGAAGGTCACCAGGCCACGGAGTCTGAAAGTGCTGGGTGAGTCAAGGGTCACCCTGGAAGGGAGCTGGTCAGCGTCCTCCTGGTCTCAGCCCTCCTGTCCTGTCTGGGTCTGTGACACCTGCTCGTGGCCCTCTCCTGCTCCCTGGTGGCCGCCCTGCGCTGCTGCAGGAGGCCTGGGCATCCCCTCAGGTGAGGCCCAGAAGCTGAGTCTCAGGTGCTGACCCCTGGCTGGGGCTGCTGACGGACCTGGGCTGCTGCCTCCTGTCACCCCTGTGTCCTCAGATTAGCTGCCCCGGCCTCAGGTCACCATGAAACCTGAGCTTGACCCCTTAGGGGAGGCTGCCCAGGGCGCACTGAGACGCACTTGCCAGGCCGTCAGTACAGGGGCCTGGGAGACCAGGATCCCCCAGGGGCTATTCGTGGCCAGCTGTGAGCTTGCCTCTGGGCGCTTGGGTGTCCCTGCCCCAGACCACAGAACATGGACCTGAAGCATTGTGACCGCACTTCAGAGGGGGACACGTTCCCTTGGGGCCTACGGCAGGAGCACGCCACAGCCTGGTCGGGAGCTCCGTGTGTGCTGGTCAGTGACCTTCGCTGTGAATTAGCAGTGGTGCTGGGCTGAGATCGGGTGCTCTAGAGTGGGACGTGATGGCTGGGGCTGCAGCAGCCATGCTGAGGCCTGATGTCCCCCAGGGAGAAGCAACGTCTGCCCAGGGGGTGGGCAAATCGGCACGGGACAGGATGAGGGGCTTCGTGGGGTGGAGGCTTCTTGGTCAGTCGCCTCATCCGCGCTTACCCAGGAGAGACGGTCTGGGTGGTCGTATCACGTCTCTTGAGGAGAAGACATGTGGTTTTCCGGCCTCGGACAGGAACAGAAATCAGTGACTGAGAACGACAGTGGATGATCCGCACTCAGACCCCTGGTGCCAGGGCAGACCGGAGCTGGGGGCTGTGTGGTGACGCTGCGGAAGCCCCTCGTGGAGAGAGGACTTGGGAGATGTGAGCTGGGAG
>NW_004567240.1:45203-47253 GCF_000260355.1 Condylura cristata | reverse complement strand
AGAGCCAGGAGGCCCAGGAGGAGACGGGTCCAGGCCATGGCGGGCTCTGAGCTGCTCCAGGCTGAGGCGGGCAGGGTCCCCCGGGCCTGTCTTATCCCCTGTGGAGACAGCTGCCGGTATGCAAATCAGTCAGGCCAGGATGCTTTTCTGGAGCTCTGTGTCTAGAGAAGACTCAGCCCCCAGGGACACGGGTGTGGGGCTGTCAGAGTGTGAGGGGTGCTATTCTCCAGCGTTGGCCCCACCTCATGGACCCTACCTCTCTGATGGCGCACGGTCTGGCTGACTCTCCTTCCCACTGTGTTTGGGCTCTCTGGGGGCCGCCATTCCAGGAAGAATCGGGGTGTCTATGTGCCCACATGGGACCATAGGTGCCGTCAGAGATATGGTGGGGGGGTCAGACACACCCAGGGGCAGCTCTGAGCAGAAGAGATAAACGTCCCCCCGGCACAGCTCCGTGGATCGGGGAGGTCCGCTGTTCCTCCCCAGGGTTGGTCCCCAGGGGCCCGGTCTGGCCCAGAATCCCAGGGCGGGCTTGGGCACAGGGACACTGTGTGCTCCCCGGCAGGGCTGGGGGATCCGGGAGACTCCAGCAGCTGCCGTGAATATTCACCCACCTCACTGTAGTGACGGCTGGGGAAGGGCAGAAGTAGCCACTGTCTCCGCTTGCACCAGAGTGCGGCCTCCGGGTCCGGGCCCTCACCCCGCCGACGGACGGATCTTCAGGCAGGACGGGGTCTGCGAGCCAGGGGAGGGGAGCTCGTGTGACCTCGGGCAGAAGGTGAGCACAGCGAGGTCATTGCAGTGTGTGCTTGGGGGTGGTCACAGCAGTCTGGGCGGGCCGGGAACTGGCCGTCCCAGAAGCTGGTCACCAGGCCACGGAGTCTGAAAGTGCTGTGTGAGTCCAGGGTGACCCTGGAAGGTAGCTGGTCAGCGTCCTCCTGGTCTCAGCCCTCCTGTCCTGTCTGGGTCTGTGGCACCTGCCTGTGGCCCTCTCCTGCCCCCTGGCGGCCGCCCTGGCTGCTGCAGGAGGCCGGGGCATCCCCTCAGGTGAGGCCCAGAAGCTGAGTCTCAGGTGCTGACCCCTGGCTGGGGCTGCTGACGGACGTGGGCTGCTGCCTCCTGTGGCCCCTGTGTCCTCAGGTCACCATGAACACCTGAGCGTGACCCCCTAGGGGAGGCTTGCCCAGGACGCAGCTGTGACACACCTGCAGGACGTCTGTACAGGGGTCTGGGAGACCAGGATCCCCCAAGGGCTGTTCATGGCCAGCTGTGAGTCTGCCGCTGGGGCCTCGGGTGACCCCACCCCCGACAACGGAACATGGGCCGGCAGCATTGTGACCGCACTTCAGAGGGGGACACGTTCCCTCGGGGCCTACGGCAGGACACGCCACGGCCTGGTCGGGAGCTCCGTGTGTGCTGCAGCCGAGCGGCAGGCTTGGCCGCCCCGACACAGCTGACGGTGCCACTCAGCTCCTGAGTGCTGGCCCCAGCCGTCCACAGCCTCCTCAGCTGCACCCACCGCCCGGCATGTCCCGGGGAAGCGCTGTAGTGGCCACCTGACAGGCTCTGGTCAGTGACCTTCGCTGTGAATTAGCAGTGGTCCTGGGCTTAGACTCGGGTGCTCTAGAGTGGGAATTGATGGCTGTGGCTGCGGCAGCCACGCTGAGGCCTGATGTCCCCTAGGGAGAAGCAATATCTGCCCAGGGATGGGCGAACCGGCACGGGACAGGATGAGGGGTCTCGTGGGGCGGAGGCTTCTCGGATCAGCCGCCTCATTCCGTGCTTACACAGGAGAGACTCGGTCTGGGTGGTCCTATCACGTCTATGGAGGAGAAGACATGTGGTTTTCCGGCCTCGGACACGATGAACAGAAATCAGTGACTGAGAACGACAGTGGATGATCCGCAGCCAGACCCCTGGTGCCAGGGCAGACCGGAGCTGGGGCTGTGTGGTGACGCTGCGGAAGCCCCTCGTGGAGAGAGGACTTGGGGATGGGAGCTGGGAAGGCGGAGTAGCGGCGAGGTCTGCAGGAGAGTGGACTGGGCGCCGG
>NW_004567240.1:13103-13604 GCF_000260355.1 Condylura cristata | reverse complement strand
TTCCTTCCTGTCCTGCCAGGGGCTCTGAGGGCAGAGAAAACTCTGCACGGGGACTGGGCTTGGCCAGGTCTCTGGCTCCACTGGAGTCTCGAGCTCCCTGCCCGTGACCAGAAGTGACCGGACAGTGAGACCCCACTGCCGTGGCGAGGGTCCATGAGAGAGTCCGCAGGACCGCCCTGGCCTGGGCACGAGGAGCCCTGACCCCTTCACGACCTGGACATGGTCGATGCAGCCAAGCTGAGGGGCGTCAGCGGCCGGGGGCTCCCTGATGGGCTGCTCAGAGGGTCAGTCACTGGGCACAGCCCTGGCTGCATTTCCAGGCGGAGCCCTCGTCTGGTGAGGGTGAGGGTCTCTCGGGATGTGCTGGCCGCCACTTGGGGTGGCCGGCTGAGCTCCCTGCAGCTGCCCTGTCCTGTCCCCCTGGGGCTCCTGGGCCGCCCAGCTCTGTCCTGCTCCCTCTGCTGCAGCTCTGCTGCCCCCTGCTGGTGGGGAGTCGCCAGG
>NW_004567240.1:9549-11183 GCF_000260355.1 Condylura cristata | reverse complement strand
CTCTTATCCTCGGGGCGATGCAAATCCACTTCCTTCCTGTCCTGCCAGGGGCTCTGAGGGCCGAGAAAACTCTGCACGGGGACTGGGCTTGGCCTGGTTCCTGGCTCCACTGGAGTCTCGAGCTGCCTGCCCGTGACCATGAGTAACTGGACGAGGAGACCCCACTGCCCTGGAGAGGGTCCCAGAGAGAGGCCGCAGGTCAATTCTGGGCCTGGCTGAGGAGCCCTGACCCTTTCATGACCTGGGCATGGTCAGTGCAGCCTAGCTGAGGGGCGTCAGCGGCCTGGGGCTCCCTGATGGGCTGCTCAGAGGGTCAGTCCCTGGGCACAGCCCTGGCTGCATTTCCAGGCGGAGCCCTCATTGGGCGAGGGTGAGGGTCTCTCGGGATGTGCTGGCCGCCGTGCGGGGTGGCCGGCTGACCTCCCTGCAGCTGCCCTGTCCTGTTCCCCTGGGGCTCCTGGGCCGCCCAGCTCTGTCCTAATCCCTCTGCTGCAGCTCTGCTGCCCCCTGCTGGTGGGGAGTCGCCAGGCCCCACCAGTCTGCCAGTGGCCCCAGTCCCTGTCCAGGGGGAGTGGGGCAGTGTCCAGCCCTCCTGTGCCAGTGGCGCTCGCTGACCTGCCAGCACAGCACAAGAGACAGAGAATGGGCACGGGGTGAAGGCACCTCACTTTCTGACGCCCAGCCCCTGGCCCAGTGGCCTGCCGGGGTTTCGTGTATCTGAAACTGGAGTCTGAAGTCTTCAGCTGCTCCGGGCGTGCAGCCCAGACCCAGGGACAGGTGCACGCTGCCCATGCGGGCTGGGGGACCCGGGGGACGCCGACCAGGCCCAGGCGCTCGGGCCCCCTGGCCTGAAGCTCAGCCGCTCACCCGCTCTCCTGAGCTGCCCCCCGATTCCCCAACGCAGGCTGCTGTGCTCCTGTTCCCATCGCACCCCCCGGCGGAAGCGGCTCAGAGCCGGGGTCTCACCACCCGGTGGACTCTGCGGCCGCAGACAGCGGAGCTCGTGCCCTGAGCAGACCCGGGCTGTGCCAGAGATGGTGGCCGGGAAACGGGGGGCCCGTTCGCGTGTCCTCGGTGTGCCGTGAGCTCCCACAGCGCATGACCTTGTCCTCAGGCTGTTTCTCGGCCCTCGCTGTGCTTCTCTTCGCCGGCTGCTCTTCCCTGAATATCTGCAAAGCCCCATCTGTCCCCTCGTTGTTTGGCTGAAAACCAGTCTCAGTCCCCTTTATAATCAAAATTCATCATTTCTGTTCTTGTCTGCATAAATAAATAAGCCTATAAAATCTTGACATCTACTCTATAAAATGACTGGACACATCACAGGCTTTGCTCGACTCTTTCTCCCTCTCAGCTGGCACGCAGTTTGCTCTCCTTTCCCAGAGCAGACAAAGCTCTGGAGGTGACGTCAAGTGACGCCAGAGCAGGAACTGTCCCCTGGAGCCGGGACCACGAGCCACGACCGTGTAGAGACTCAGGTGAGATCCTCTGCTGATGCCCAGGGACGAGGCCTCTGCCAGCCTGCGCCTCCCTCACGCTGACCCATCTGTGCCCTGGGCACCCTCCCTCCGTCCACAGCTGCTCTGAAGTCCCCAGCGCTGTCTCTCCTCTGTCACCTGGTCCTCAATCCCCAGGAC
>NW_004567240.1:6361-7943 GCF_000260355.1 Condylura cristata | reverse complement strand
CGCAGCTGCTCAGCGCTGGGCTGGGCCTGTCAGGAGCAGCTGAGACCTGGTGCTGGGCTGATTCCCCCTGCAGGACGCTGCCTCCTGGGGTCTCTGTCCCCTGGGCAAGCACTGACCACGCCCATGCTCTCCCTGCTTCTCGGGGGAGCCGGCTGCTGGACGAACTGATCTCTGCAGTCCAGGTCACCACCCTCTAATTTGTCTGCCCTGCTTCTGAGCCGGGTCAGGGCCCTGGGTTGACGGCTACCACCAAGGACAGAGCACAGAGGCCCAGGACACGGGAGCAGGACCTGGGCCTGACCGTGACGGAAGGCTGGGGGGAGGCAGAGAGAGTGAGTGTACCCCTGCCCTCGGGGCCAAGGCGGAGTAGGGGACCAGAGTGGCGGATGCGGGGGACTGTCCAGGGATCCCAGCGGGCGGCTGAGTGCCAGCTGCTGAGCCCCGGGGGCCACGTGAGCCCGAGGCACCACCTGTCGCACCGAGTTTGTCCCAGCGTGAAGGAGCAGCACAGGGGGCCTGGCCGGCCGGAGCCGACCTCTCCCGGCGGTCACCTCCCGGGGGTCAGCTCTGCCACGCGGTCCCAGGACGGGTCCACCTCCCCCCGAGGGCCGGATATTTCCAGTCCCTGAGAATGTCTTTCCTGCCGCAGAGACGCCGGCGGCTCCTGCCCCAGCCAGCCGCGGTCAGCTGGGTACGTCCGCGCTGGACGTCCTCACTCACGGCACACTGGACACTTGCTAGCTCAGCACAGAGATGGATTTGCCTGGACACCTGAGGTCAGCGTCTCTGCGCTGGACAGCAAAGTCTCTGCTGCTCTCGTTCGGGAATTTCAGCCCCTGACAGGGCCACAGTGACCCTCCACCTTGCTGTTCTGTCTGCTGCCCGTCTCCCAGCTCGGCCACGATTGTCCTACAGGACCCTGGACATCGCCACACGCACCCCGGTCTGCCTGTCACCATCCGTGACCTGCTGAGCCACACTGGGAGCTCTGACCCAGGGCGACGACCCCCACATCGCAGGGTCTCAGGGGTGGGGTGGGGCTCATTGGCCTTCAAGCCTCACATGTCCCCCAGAGGTTTGGCCCTCAGGCACCTGGATGCTGAGACTGTGGCGACCTTCCAGCCTGTCTCTGGCTGGGACGTTTATGTCCTCAAGGCGGCAGGCTGGCCTGGAGGTTGCCGATTTCCCCGGACAGGGCCACTCGCCCTGACGACTGTCATAGACGCACAGGGCGACAGCAGCCTGCATGTGTGTCTGTGTGTGAGCGTGTGCGTGTGCACGTGAGCGTCCCTGGGACGGGACCTGGGCACCCTGCGCCTCCCTCACCCCGACCGTCTGTGCCCCGCTCAGAGCAGAGTCAGCAGGGGCAGGAGGGCAGCTGAGCTGGGCCCCGGTCAGCACTGACCGTGGCTGTGCCATCCCCTGGCAGAGGACAGGGCGGCCCAGGCAGGCAGGGGTTTGTGTCTCACTTCCCCATCAGCGTGTGTCACTGTGGGATCACCACTGCTCTCATATGACACACAGTGGTAGTCGGCCTCGTCCTCGGCCTGGGCCCCGCTGATGGTCAGGATGGCCGTGCTCC
>NW_004567240.1:4815-5356 GCF_000260355.1 Condylura cristata | reverse complement strand
CCCTTATCTGCAGGTGACCCCAGGCCCTGTCCAGGGGGAGTGGGGCAGTGTCCAGCCCTCCTGTGTTAGTGGCGCCCCCTGGCCTCCCAAGAGCATGAGAGACAGAGTCTGGGTGCGGCGTACAGGCACCTCAGTTTCTCACACCCAGCCCCTGGCCAATGGCCTGCCCGGGGGTTAATGCATTTGGGATACTGGAGTCTGGAGCCCGAGGGTGCTCTGGGGCAGCCCTGACCCAGGGACAGGTGCACGCTGCCCATGCGGACAGGGGGGCTGGGTACGCCGATCACGCCCAGGCGCTCGGGCCGCCTGGCCTGAAGCTCAGCTGCTCACCCCCTCTCCTGAGCTGCACCCCATTTCTCCAACGCAGGCTGCTGTGCTCCTGTTAAAGCAGCACCCCCCGGCGGAAGCGGCTCAGGGCCGGGGTCTCACCACCCGGTGGACTCTAGGGCCGCAGCCAGCGGAGCTCGTGCCCTGAGCAGACCCGGGCTGTGCCAGAGACGGTGGCCGGGAAACGGGGGGCGGTTCCCGGGTCCTCGGTGTT
>NW_004567240.1:0-1215 GCF_000260355.1 Condylura cristata | reverse complement strand
CCCAGCCCCTGGCCAAGTGGCGTGCCCGGGGGGTTTGTGCATCTAGAACTGGAGTCTGGAGCCCGCGGGTGCTACGGGCGAGCACCCCAGACCGGAGGTCACTGCCCACTGCGTCCAGGGGGCCCCTGGACGCGGACCGCGCCCAGGCCACTGTGGGATCTCTGACATTCTCCTCCTACCAGGGCGTTTATTTTCCTCATGCACCACAGGAAAGTTCCCTTGATCCAGGTGCTTGAGCGATTCCAGTGATGCTGAGAGACCTGAGCTCCTCTGAGGTGTCTGTAAGCGTCTCTGCACTGGGCCCTGCTGTGGGTGCAGCAAGTGAGGCCCCAGCACTGTGACGCCCTCAACAGCCCCAGAGCAGGAGCTGGTCCCTGGCCAGGGAGTGGCCCAGAGGGCAGCTGACCTCTCCTGTCTCCCCGCTGCTCCCCTCAGCAGTGCACCCCATCAGCCTATGTATTCGGCCCTCTCTCAGTCTCTGCTGAGTCCTGTAACCAGCCACATCTGGCCTGTGCCCCAGTTCTTACATGCAGAAATAAATACATCTTTATAAAATAATTATATCTACCCGCAAATGACCTCACACATTTCAATCTTCGATCGACTCTTTCTCCCCCTCAGCTGGCACGACGTTTGCTCTCCTGTTCCCAGCGCAGACAAAGCTCTGCAGGTGACGTCAAGTGACGCCAGAGCAGGAACTGTCCTCTGGAGCCGGGACCACGAGCCACGAAGGTGTGTGGACTCAGGTGAGATCCTCTCACTGATGCCCAGGGACGAGGCCTCTGCCAGCCTGCGCCTCCCTCACGCTCACCCATCTGTGCCCTGGGCACCCTCCCTTCATCCACAGCTGCCACTGAGAGTCCCCAGGGCTGTCACTCCTCTGCCCACCAGGTCCTCAAACGCAGGTTGACTGCGGTCAGGGACACGCCTTGGAGCTCCTGGCCCCCAGTTACCCTCAGAACCTTGTCTGCAGAGTCAACAGGGGCAGGAGGGGCAATGAGCCGGGCGCTCAGTCAGCACTGACCATGGCTGTGTCCATCCCCTGGCTGAGGACAGGGCGCCCAGTGAGGAAGGGGTTTGTGTCTCAAATCCCCATCAGCGTGTGTCACTGTGGGATCACCATTACTGTCAGCTGACAGACAGTGGTAGTCGGCCTCGTCCTCGGCCTGGGCCCCGCTGATGGTCAGGGTGGCCGTGCTCCCCGAGCTGGAGCCA
>NW_004567239.1:56108-57543 GCF_000260355.1 Condylura cristata | reverse complement strand
CCCAGGCCTGGAAACCTCCGTTCTTGGCTCACACGCTCCACGCGGTGTGGGTGGGGCCCCAGGGCGTCCTCCTCCTGGGAGTGTCCAGCCAGCAGGAGCGCAGAGTGCGGCTGTCCGCTACGGACGGGCCGAGAGCAGCCGGCCTGCAGCACTGGCGTGACCCAGTGTCCCCTCTGGCTTGCTCACCCGGGCTGGGCCGCGGATGGCCCGGGCCGACGTCAGTGATGACGGCAGAGGCCCGGCCCAGGGTCCGGCCCGTGGCCAGCAGGCTCCAGCCTCCATGCTGGCTCCTCTGGGCCCCTGCCTGAGGCCGGCCTGGCCACTGCCGCCCCACGGCCCCCGCAGCCCTTCGCCGCAGACATTACAGCAGGTGCGACTTTGCTGAGCAGTGTAATCCTCTTGTCCCTCCCGGACACCCTCCCTCAAGCTGTGTCCACCGTTCTCCTCTTCGGGGCAGCGGAGACTAATACAGAGACGAGACCGCATCTCCACTGGCCCGAGTACTGGGCGTTGGCCAGCAGAAACCGTGGTGGGTCACTGGCTCCCCAGGACACGCTGCACCCTGGGTGCAGGTCACGGGCCCCCCAGGCAGGGGCCCGGGACAGCACCCCAAGCCGGCCAGGTCTGCAAGCTCCGAAGCCAGCCGTGGTGGCCATGTCCCCGCGGCCCAGGGGTGAGTCCCGGCCAGTCTCTGCGGCTCGCAAGGGCGGTTCTCCAGGAGGCCGGCGGGGCTGTCCTCTCGGGCTCCGCCCGGTCAGCACGTGAGCACAAGCGCGGCCTCGCTTCTCTGTGCGCACCCCGCCGGACACCCCGCCCGCTGCGGTCAGGACCGCGGTCTCCGGGCAGCAGCCCAGCAACAGAACCTGCGGCCAGAAGGCCTCTCTGGCGCTGCGGGGGGGCCGGCCGGCGCCGGGTGTTCCGGTGCCTGTGTGTCCCCGTGGACCGTCCCTCGGGCAGCCCGTGCCCTGCGGGTCCCTTTCCCCTCAGGCTGGCAGGCAGAGAGAGTGGTGACGGGACGGGACAGCGACTCATCTTGTGTTTGCAGTTGTGCCCGTGTCCTGGGAAACAGGGCTGCGTCACCGGGGGCCAGCGGTCCAGCTGGCCTCGCCAGCACCTCGCAGACGGGGTGATGGCGCTGACCGGGCCAGGGCCAGGGCTGGCCCCGGCAGGCAGCGCCGCTCGGCCCTCCTTCCTCCCCTGAGGGGCTGCAGGTGCCCCCTCCTCCTGCCGCCTCCCCCGCCCCTGGCCTGGCCCCACCCACGGGCCTGGCGCCTGCCCGCGGCGTGGCCGGGCCACTGGGCGCTGAGGCTCTGCCCTCTGAGTGCTTGTACCTCAGGCCTTTTCCTTTATATTCAAAACTAAGATGAGCCCCGCTGTGGGGCGTCTCTCCCGAATCGAGGGGTGGCCGGAAGCCAGGGTGGAAGTGGCCCGAGGC
>NW_004567239.1:53403-55293 GCF_000260355.1 Condylura cristata | reverse complement strand
GGCTCCCCCGGCTCCCCCCGTCTCGGTGCGGACCAGTCCCTGTGGCTTTTCCGCCCACTCTGTGGGTGCCTCACGGTTTCTGTTGTCGCCCCGCAGGGTGCCCTGGCTGCGGCGCGCCTCTGCCCCCGGACAGTGTCCCTTAGCTTCTGGCGGCCCCACCTCGCCTGTTCTCCTTCCCCTTGCCTGAAGCCGCGTGCGGCGGTCCAGGCCGCCTGCTCCGTGTGTGATGGCTCCGGCTTGCCGAGTCTCGCATCCACTTTGAGCTGACTGTCCGGTGAGGCGCGGCAGCGACTAGCTTCGGCTGTCTGTGCGTGCTGCGCGTTTGCTCGAGGCTTCCCCCTCTCTCCCGCACATTTCTGGGCCCGTGGCTGAGCCTCACGGTCCGCGGACGATGCCTTCACTTCTGGGCTGTGGCTCGGCTCCACCAGCCTGTGCGCCTCCCTGTGCTTCACCGCGTTACTGTCTTGCCGGAGCCGCGAGTTACTTTGAGGTCTGGGGGTGCGTGCCCAGACCTTCCTCTGTTTCATGGAGATCACGCTGCCTGCTTGGGGTCTTTGTGCTTCCACATATTTCAATAACGTCACGAAGGATCCCGTTGTCGCTGGTGGGGATTGCCGCACCCTGCCGTGGCTGATGGGCATCTCACGAGGCCACGGCTCTACCCCCCAGCCTGGGGCGCCTCTCGCTTCCGCGTGCCTGGTTTCTCTGACGGTGGCTCACGGTCTGCCCCGCACAGGCCTTTCAGCGCCTCCGCTAGGCTTATTGCAGGTCTCCGAGGCTCTGACGCGTCGTAAGCGGGGTCGCGCTCGGCTCCTGTCCCGGTCTGTCACTCGCACACGGGAGCACGACGCCCCGCGGCTGTTCTGAGCCGCGTGTTGCTGCACCCGCTGCTGCCCCAACAGTGTTCTGCGCAGCCCCTGGGCCTTTGAGTAGCCTCAGGTCACCGACAGGGAACTGCAGCCTCACTTCCTTTGTAAAATCAAGGTTCCCTGTCCCCAGGAGGACCACGTGACGAGGAGTGGCGACACTGGACGTCTTCGGCCCGTACGGCCTCACAGGAAGCCCTCCCGTTTCTCGCCAGCGTGGGCGATGCCAGGCGTGGGCTGGCGTGCGCGTCGCGTTCTCAGCAATTCCGGTACCTCGGGCGCCCGCCTCATCCCGTGCCACGGAGTTTGTACGGCCAACGGCTGCCGGCCGCAAAGGCCTCCCTGCCCCACTGGGGCGACCGGCGGCCACCCCTGTGCCGGGCTCACCCGGATTCGCACCTGCGTCACGACGCGCGGCCTTTAAGGGCTGCTGAGCTCCGGGTGCCGAGGTGCCGCCGAGGACGTGGCTGCGACGCCCCTCAGGGTGCCCGTCTGGGTTTTCTTGGTCAGCGAGGCCTGTCGGTTCGTGGCAGCGGAACGACGTTGCCTCGTAAGGCCCGGCCGGGGTGCCTGCCGCTGCTGTCTCGGGGAGACTGAGCAGGCTCAGGCTCCGTGTCCCTGTGAAGGGCGGGAAAGCGCTCCTGTCAGACCGCCTGGCCCTGGGTTGTTTGGGGAGACTGGACAGCGGGCCCCTCTCGCTGACCCGGGCCTGGCGCCTCTCGCCCTTGGCCGTCGCTCCCAGCGTTTCCAGTTTGCTGGCACGACGGCGCCCCGGCTGCGCCTGGGACGGCTCAGGTGTGTCTTGGGTCCTGAGCCGCTCGTGGGCCCCCTTCCTCGGCAGGCCTCGCCAGAGGGCCACCCGCCTCGGGCACCGTTTCGGAACAGCGCTCTGGGCCCGTCGCCTTCTGCGCTTCTGCACCCCCTTGCGTCGATCCCACGCCGGCTTTTACTCCTTCCTCTCTCCCGGCCGCCCGGCCGCCCTCTCGCCCTTTCTGCCCCTCAAGGCGCGCGCAAGGTCGTCGCC
>NW_004567239.1:48233-48659 GCF_000260355.1 Condylura cristata | reverse complement strand
TTCTGGAGCTTCCCTCTGGAGCGCGCCGCGCCGCTCTGTGCTGTCCACGGCCCGCGGGGATGACGACTGTCTCCGGCAGCCATCCCGCAGCGCGGGGCCAGCTCACCCGCGCTGAGAGCGTGGACGCCAGGTGAGGCCCCACATCCCCGGCGCCATCCTTCTCGCCATCCTTCTCCAGGTGATGGGTCCCGCGCGTCCTACCAGCACCCCAGGCTTTCCCCAACCTGGGTCCCGTGTGGGGAGACCCGTGTGCAAGCATGTTCGTGCAAGGCCTGTGTTGGCGGGCACCACCACGCGGCACCAGCTGTGGCCCGGGCAGACACCGAGCCCAGCACACACTGTGCACACACGGCATGCGGGAGAGTCACGGGCACGCGGGCACACGGCAGGCGGGAGTCACGGGCACGCGGGCACACGGCACACGGG
>NW_004567239.1:45989-46576 GCF_000260355.1 Condylura cristata | reverse complement strand
TGGAAGGAGCAGGCCCGAGGGGCGGGGCCCCGCCTGCCCCGCGGCTTACACCTGCCCCTAGCACATCTCCGCCCGGCCGGTGCCCAGCGGCGCCCCCTGCTGGCCGCTGGACACTGCCGAGATGGACACTGCTGGCTGGGCAGCCAGGGTGATCCAGCCCCGCCCGGGGGTTGGAGTTGGGACCCCGTCCTGTCGTGAGGGAACGTGGCTGCACCTCACCTGGCGGTCATGTGAAGTGGGGGACACTGGCGCTGGTGGCGTTGGCCAGGAGGGTCAGCAGATGGGTGAGCTGAGGCAGTGGGGTGCGGTCTGCGCCTCAGGCCTCTGCTGGGCCCCAGAAATAGCTCGCGCACCCCCCGCCCCGGCCACATCCCGGGCTCGTCCTACCAACGTCCCCGGGTGACCACTGGCCAAGCTTAGGTGGGGCCCAGTGGACCAGGACCCGGGCGTGGCCCGCACTCCTCGCCGCTGGATGCAGCCCAGAGCGACCCAGCTGCAGACCCACCAGAGCTCGGCCGGGACCAGCGTCCTCTCGGCCAGGACTGGGCTTGGTGGCCCGTGGGCGGGCCGCGTCTGGCGGGACAGCG
>NW_004567239.1:43854-44978 GCF_000260355.1 Condylura cristata | reverse complement strand
GCCCGCCCCAAGCCACCCTCCGCGCGGGCCGGGCGCTGTGGTGAAGGGCGTTCCCTGCAGGACGGCAGAGGCCTTCCCTGCTGCAGACGCAAGCTCCCTGCTGCCCAGAGGCCCCAGGCCCGGCTCACTCGGGTTCCCTGAGAAGCGGCCCGCGCAGGCCAACCTGAGCCCCAGCTTCAGTAAGGGGTGCGTCCATCAAGGGCTGAAGGGCAAAAGGGAAGGACCCCCCAGACCTGGTCTCTGGACGAGGCAGATGGACGTAGAAGGGGGCAGGTCCCCGAGGTGAGGGGCGCAGCCCAGCGGCCCCAGGAGCAACCCTGACCCCACGATCGCAGCCCCTCCCCCTCCCCCAGGAGCACTGCTCCTCCCCCACGCGGCAGGTGCGGGGGGGCATCCCGGGGCTCTGGCCGCAGCCACCCCTCGGGGGGCTCCTGCAGATAAAGAGGCTGTTGGGTGATCCCGAGGGGCGAGCGCCACACTCCAGGCCGGGGCTCTGGGTCTGCTCTGTCTGGAGACGGGGGGCACTGTCCCCCACGACTGGGGCAGCGCTCCACTCGCCTCTCTTTGCAGCCGCTCTGTGGGTGACGGCAGGGGTGTGAGGGGCGCGCCCAGCGGGGGCTGTGGGGACACCTTTGGCCTAGGGTGCGGCCCTGCTGGCCTGGGCCCCTCGAGGTCTGCCAACCCCTCCGCACCCCAGCAGGAGGGGCCTTGGCTGAGGGCTGGGCTAGAGGCGAGTGCCCAGACCACCGCCCAGTCCCCACGCCCGGCCAGGCCCGACCCTTCTGGGCTCCATCCCCGGGGTGACCGGCACCATCCCCAGAGTCTCCGCAGTGCCGGGCTCCCGCACCCAGGGCCGGGGAGACCCCTGACTGGCCCTCCCCGCTGGCTTCCCAGCCCCCGCCAGGCCCCACTGGGCAGCAAAGGCCTTCACCTGGTTTGAGACCCTTTCTGAGCCCCTCGGGGAGCAGGGGCCCCTCACAAGGGCCTGCACTTTCCGGGCGGGGAGGCGCCAGCGGAGCCCGAGAGCCCGGAGACCCGCAGCTGCGCTGCCCCAGCCAGGAAGCCCAGCGCAGCGGAGAGGTGTGAGTGTGCATGGGGGGCAGCTGCGTGCACGCGCCCACAGA
>NW_004567239.1:42665-43051 GCF_000260355.1 Condylura cristata | reverse complement strand
GCACAGACGTGCACGTGCACGTGCACACGCACAGAGACGCACAGACGGTGCACACACGCGCACAGAGACAGACAGACGGTGCACACGCACGCACACAGAGACGCACATGGGTATGCACACACCCACAGCACATGTGCAGACATGTACACACATACACAAACACGTGTGTGCATGTGTGCGCGCACGCAAACACACAGACAGGTGCACACATGTGCCACACGTGCGGCTGAGGGTCATTGCTGGACAGCCCATGCGGGGACGCCTCGGTCTGCACACAGGCGCGTGGGCATCACTGCCCCCAGCTGGCCGTGCACCACGCAACCCCTCCGCAGGCATGTACCCCATGCAGGCACGCACCCCATGCACCCACGCACCCCATGCAGGCA
>NW_004567239.1:42018-42553 GCF_000260355.1 Condylura cristata | reverse complement strand
TGCACCCACGCACCCCTCTGCAGGCACGCACCCCATGCAGGCACGCACCCCATGCAGGCACGCACCCCATGCAGGCACGCACCCTCTGCTCCCGTACTTCCGCCGGCCCCGTGCGGCGGAGCCGGCCCCCCGCTCGCTGCGGACAGTGCATCGGAGGCGGCGGCACGTCGGCCCGGGCGTCATTCCACCGCCCCTGAACCCGTGGCCCGCCCGGCGCGGCCCCGCCCGCCTGTGTTTCTCTGGCTCTGTTTGAACTTCCAGCCCCATAACATCAGATGGTGGAGTCAGGATAATTTTCATTAGAAAAATAATTATAGGCTAAATATGGTTAATAAAACATTAACTATAAATTTGAATATTTTAAAAGCATGTCCTTCCAGAAGGAGCGTCTAATGAATTTTGATGAAAATACCGTGATTACTTAAGAAAAAATAAATAGACGTGATGATCACACAAAAATCGCGAGGTTGATGAATTACAGAAAACAATTTTAACTCAGAAATAATTATTCTGGGCAATCTGCCCCATGAAATAG
>NW_004567239.1:5830-6330 GCF_000260355.1 Condylura cristata | reverse complement strand
CACCCCCGCCCCTCACACAGCCGCGGGGAGTCCCGGTGGCTCCGTGCTCAGGTCTGCAGCATGTGGGGTCAGCGGACTCGGCCCCCACCTTGCTGACTGTCCAGAAGGCCGTTGCCGGCCGGCGGGACGGCGGAGCGCGGAGTCCGGGCCTGGGGGGCTGAGTGGGGCCTCGCGATTGCTCCCGGGGCGTCTGCTGCCGTCTCAGGAGTCGGGACCGGCTGAGCCTGGCAGCCGCGTGGCTGCAGAGACCGGGGACGCCGGCTGGGGCAGGGACCTGTTGCCCGGAGAGGCGTCCACACCCTCGGGAGCCGGGCGCTGCCTGCAGAGCCGCTGACCAGGTCCCGCCGGCCTGGCGGGTGCGCCCACGTGTCCGCTCCGGTGGGCAGGGAAGCCCAAGTGCACGCGGAGCCTGGTGACCGTCGGCGGCGTGGGGGACGCCTGAATGCCGCAAGCAGCGGAGAGCGGCAAGGCCGGGCCTTGTCGGGATCCGGCCCCAGGCC
>NW_004567239.1:2917-4147 GCF_000260355.1 Condylura cristata | reverse complement strand
GGGCCGTCCTGTCCCGCCTCTCCCCGCAGCTCCCCGCGGGGTCCCGGAGTGGCCCCAACTTGGGGGGCCAGCCCAGCGCACCCTGGGCCGGCCTGGGCCCCTGCCTGTGCGGGTCCGGAGTGGCTCGAGGGGCGTTTTCAGCCCCGGTCCCTCCTGCAGCCCTCAGCCTGTGGGGCGCACGCAGGCACCCCTCGCCTCCCTGGCCACCTTGCCTCAGCTCTGGCCACCCACGTGGCGCCAGTGGCCTGAGACGGCCCCTAAGCTTTCCTGAGCCGCAAATCTCCGCCTAGGAAACAGCCGTCCGTCACCCCTGTCCAGGACGTGAAGAGGTGGCCACGGGGCCAGAGACCACCCCGCCCCCGAGAGCACGCGGCCCCTTGCCCTTTGCTTCCCTCTGCAGGCCGGTGAGTCTCGGGGCTGCCGATGAAATGCACCCCAGTAACGGGAGGGCCGAGCCCCAGCTGGCCGCGGTCAGCAGCCCCTCCCCTGAGGCTTCCAGCCCGGCGCCGACAGCCTGGCCCGTGGCCCCTTTCCAGCAAGAGCGTGACCTTGCCGCGTCAGCCCCCCGGGCGGGGAGACCTGTGCTCCGCACAGGACCCCGCGGCCCAGGCATGTCTCGGACCCCACCCCTGAGACGGGACACCCCGGGACGGGCCCCTGAGACCCCAAGGGCACAGTCGCGCAAGGACTCCCCTCCAGCCCCCACCCAACAGGCACCTTGCTTATTTGCCTGCTGAGCCCGTAAAGTCACCCCGGCCCCCCAGGTCTCCGGGAACCCCAGCACCCCAGGCTCTCCAGCGGCCACCTCAGGTGGGTGCTCGCCCCCCCAGCGCCCACTGACACCGGCCCCCCAAGCTCCCAGGAACCCGCCCACCAGGGGCTCTCTCAGGCACGCCCCTCCCCCATGCCCAGCACTGTCCGGGGGGCCCCCACCCCCTCTGCCGTGTGCCGCGCGATGGTCCCGGAATGGAGCTTCAGCGCCAAAGGTTTGCAAGGAAATAAGAGGCAACTGATCTCGGGCCAAGAATTCGTCCTTTGTGAAGTGGGTGAGCCGAGGGTGGAATTAGCTGGGAGGCGAATTTGGGCTTAAAACAAAGTGACTCGGGGGCGATAGTAATTGTGAATAATGAAGCTCAGGATTCGCTCCGGCCGCCTGGGGGTGACGGCAGCCAACCGCCCCCAGGGCCCCTCCGCGGGTAGCCAGGAGGCCCGGGGCAGACGGGTGAGCCC
>NW_004567239.1:0-522 GCF_000260355.1 Condylura cristata | reverse complement strand
CCCTGCGCCCTCGCCGCAGCGCCGCCCGCAATGCCGAGGCAGCCGGGGGTTTCCAGCGGCCAGCCCGAGGCCAGGCGGCCGCGGCTAACGAGGGGCCGCGCCTCCTGGCTTATCCCCGCGTGCCAGCGCCCGGCCTGCCTGGGGGCGGCGGGAGCGGCCCGGAAGAAGGGACGGGCCACCGAGAGGGAGGCCGGGGGCAGCCGGCCAACAGAGGAGGGGAGGCTGGGCACCGCGTCTGGACAGGGTGCGGGGCCGCCACGGGCGAGGCCTGACAGAGGCCCCCGTGGGCCCGTGGCCGCCAGAGCAGCAGGGACCCGGCTGCTGGGAGGAGGCAGGACTGGAGGCCACAGTGAGGCGAGAGCCGGGCGCCGCCTGGCCCCGGCTGAGAGGCTCCCGTGGCTCAGGCGCGGCCTGCCTGGCTGGGGTGCCCTGGCCTCCCCCCGGTCTCCGCCGTGTCCAGGCGTCCAGGAGCTTCCCGGGGCCACAGGCCCAGGGCCCAGGCGACTGGCCACGGCAGTGCTC
>NW_004567238.1:57755-58589 GCF_000260355.1 Condylura cristata | reverse complement strand
GGCTCGTCTTCCTTTCCATGCTGTTTGGGGGCAGGAGTCTGCGCCCCAGCCCCACCTGACCTGTCTCCTCGTCTGTTTCGTAGAGGCTGAAGGATGAGATAGCAGAAGTCGCTAATGAAATTGAGAACTTGGGGTCCACGGAGGAAAGGTGAGCTGCCACGGGGGCGTCATGTGCCACGGGGGTGTCATGTGCCGGGGCCAGCGGCAGCACATCACCAGGGCTGGGCTGGGCCGGGCTGGACCGGGCTGGGCAGGGATGGGCAGGGATGGGCAGGGCAGGGCAGGGCTGGGCCGGACTAGGCAGGGCAGGGCAGGGCAGGGCTGGACAGGGATGGGCAGGGCAGGGCTGGACAGGGCTAGGCAGGGCTGGACAGGGATGGGCAGGACAGGGATAGGCAGGGCTGGGCCAGGCTGGGCTGGACAGGGCTGCCTGGGGCTGGGGCTGTGGCTGGGGCATGGCCGTGTCTGCCCACCAGGTGGTCCCGGTCAGGGGCTTTGGCGGACTGACCCGCAGGGTGGAAGGCGGTCCGGAAGTGCTGGGGCCTGGGCCTGGCCTGTGTCCTCACGACCGCGCCTCGCAGAGGCCTGACGCGGAAGCTGTGGGGGCCGCGTCTGGCCGTGAGGCGGCAGGCTGGGGGCGCGGGGCAGGGCGTGGACTCCCGGTGCCTTCTTTGGCCGCAGGAAGTTGAGTCTGCTGCACCCTGGGGTCACTCCCTGGCCAGGGCTGGACTCAGGCGCAGCGGGCAGCGCTAGCTTTGTAGTGCCGAGACTGGCCCCAGGGAGGCCGGAGTTGAGCCTTGCCGACTCCCAGCCCCAGGGCCCGTGCGGGCCTGG
>NW_004567238.1:53032-53750 GCF_000260355.1 Condylura cristata | reverse complement strand
GGTTTAATTTCTTTGTTTTAATTTTGTTTTCTCCCTCATTTGTATGTTTCCATGACTTGGGCTCTCCTTTTCCCCGCCCCAAACGCCAGGAGGTATGTAACCCGCCCGCCCGCCGGCCACTGCCCCGCTGCGGGTCCCCTATCTGTTCTCCTGGTCTCTGTTTGATTGCTGGTGGTGTCCTGCTGCTTCTACCGCGGAACAGTCCCTAGGGAACTGGCCGGGGCCGGCGCCACGGCCTGTCCGCAGCAGCGCCCGGCCCGCCTGCTGGCCCCAGACCCGGAGAGCCGGAGCCGGGGGCACGGACGCCCGGTCCAGATTCTCCTGGCGTTTTTGGCCAGGAATGTGCTCGACGTTTGAGTTCAAATTGGCCCTGGTGGACAGTGATTCTGGAGCGCGGGCGGGAGGCTTCCCCCCCCGAAGCCCAGTGCCCCCCGCGGCCGGGCAGAGTCAGCCTGGACAGGACGCTGGCCTTTGTGTGGAAAAGGGAAACAGCGTTTGCTAGAGACCAGAGGGCGAAGCCGGAGTCCAGCCGGAGCCCGGCGCGCTGTCCGGGGCCGTGTTCTGGCGGCCTCTGCCCAGCTCCTTCGTTGGCCCTGGCCACGCCGCTGGCGGCCACTGTCCTCTGCTGGTTTGGGGAGGCACGTTTCCTGGGCGGCCGCCCCGGGCCGCTGGACACCGCCTGAGCCGGGGACCCGTCCGGGCAGCTGGCCGCCGCGAG
>NW_004567238.1:24327-24817 GCF_000260355.1 Condylura cristata | reverse complement strand
CGCCCTGAGGGGGCCCCGCGAGCGGCGCGGGGCTCAGGCCGCCTCTCCCGCCCCGCAGACGGACCTGGAGGACATGGCCGACCTCATCGAGATGCGGGAGGAGGTGTCCAACCTGGTCATCAGCGCCATCAAGGAGGCCGAGGAGCACCAGGACTCCTTCGAGCGCTACGCCTACCTGTGGCTGGACAGCCCGCAGGAGTTCATGAGGCACTTCCTGGCCTATGGCCGCGCCGTGTCCCCCGAGGACCTGGACGCCCGGGCCGAGGAGACCCTCCCGCGCACGCCGCCCACCCTGGCCCAGTTCCAGCAGCAGGTGCGGGGCCGCCCCGCCCTTCCTGGGCCCCAGGGGCTCCCGGGCAGCTGGGGGACACTACAAGAAGCCTGCAGGAGGCTGAGGACGGGCGGTCGCGCCATCTCGGCACTGGGGCGGCGGCCAGAGGCCACTGGACGGAGACGCCGGGGACGGGGCCCCTGGGCACCTTGGGCCCCC
>NW_004567238.1:23280-24227 GCF_000260355.1 Condylura cristata | reverse complement strand
GCGTCACCGCAGCACGGTGCTCCGGGACGTGCCTTCCTTGGCCCCGGAGAAAGCCACGCACCCCCGCGCCGGCACCCCCTGGCAGGGCACACGCGCCGGGTGCTCGTGGCCGTGGGCAGGCCTCAGGCTCCCGGGAGCTCCGGCCCGTGCCTGGGGGTCCGAGAGCACTGGAAAACCCTCCCCCAGCGCCCACCATCGCCCTGGCACCTGCCCCGGCCCCGCCGGACTCGGCGTCTGTCCAATGCGGGGCGGCCAGGGACCCCGGGGCCGGAAGGGGGCGGCCGCCTGCTGCTCTGTGCGAGTTCTTAACTCGCTCAGTCCTGGCAGCGTGGGGCCAGCGGGTGTGTCTGTCCCCCCGGGGTCAGCCTCGTCTCAGACCTCTGGGAAACGGGGCAGGAGCTCGGGCGCCGTGTGGGGGCTCTGGGGGCTGGCGCGGGTGGAGGGGGCGCGGGCCGCCAGCGGGGCGGGCGCCTCCTGACGGCCCTGCGGTTGCAGGAGAGCGTGGCGCCCCTGTTCGAGGTCCACATGGAGCTGGACGAGGAGGGCCTGACCTTCACCCCGTCCCTGGAGGTGGGCGGGGACTACAGCTTCCTGGTGCTCATCGAGGGCCTCATCAGCGACATCTACAACACCGCCAAGCTCGTCCCGCGGCTGGCCAAGGGCCGGCTCAACTACAAGGTCAGTGTGGGCCAGCGCCGCCCGGCGGGAGCGGCCCGGACTCAGCGGTGCCCGGCGCGCATCACAGGACACGGCTCCGACGGGCCGAGGCCCGAGTTCTCCATGGGGGGCTCCTGGGACCCGCGGCGGGGCCCCCCGAAGCCCCTCTCCTCCCAGGCCGGCCTCTCTGCCGTGGGTCCGGTCGCCCCGCCCCACCGGCCCAGGGTGCCCCAGCTCCGGAGGGGGTGGCGTGCCTCTGCCCTGGGCTCGCAGAACCCGCTGGGCCTGGC
>NW_004567238.1:17747-18289 GCF_000260355.1 Condylura cristata | reverse complement strand
GGGGCCAGGGGCCGGGGGCCCTCGCATGGCAGAGACCCTGTGGTCTGCAGGATGCAGCGCTTAGAGCTGTCCCGCCGCCCGCGCCCCGCGGGAGCTGCTGAGCCCCCCCGGTCCTGGCCCACCGGGAGGTGCACTGAGGCAGGGCCCGGGGAGCCCGTGACCCCTCTGCAGGTCACATCCCCCCTCGCCCCGCTGTCCCCGGCTCTCCAAAGCCAAAGCGAGGCCAGCTTGGCTCAGCCCACCAGAGCCCCTCCAGCGCCTCGGGGACCGGGCCCCGTCCCGCCCCCCGCCCCCCGCTGTCGCCCCCAGGGGCCCCTGCGGGGGGTCTGGCACGGCCTGAGCACTGGTTTGGGGTCCCCGTGTCGTAGCGGGGCCTCCGGTCCGGGCGGGGCTGCCGCGCCCCGGGGTCCCCTCCGGGCCCAGTCCGGCCCGCTGCCCCCGGGGCCCTGCGGCATCTTGACTCCTGTCTGACCCGTGCGGGCCACACTGCCCCTCTGCCCCAGCGTCCGGTCTGGGCCTGCCCCCCGCCCCCAGCGGCGCCC
>NW_004567238.1:15915-17647 GCF_000260355.1 Condylura cristata | reverse complement strand
GCCGGGGCGGAGCCGACCGCCGACCGCTGGCCCGGCAGGTGCTGAAGGCCCTGGACAGCACCTGGTCCGCCATGGAGTTCGAGCACGAGCCCCACGCGCGCACCGGCGTGCTGCTGCTCAAGTCGGACGAGCTGCTGGTGGAGACCCTGGAGGACAACCAGGTGCAGCTGCAGAACCTGATGATGTCCAAGTACCTGTCCCACTTCCTGAAGGAGGTGACCAGCTGGCAGCAGAAGCTGTCCACGGCGGACTCGGTCATCTCCATCTGGTTCGAGGTGCAGCGCACCTGGGGCCACCTGGAGAGCATCTTCATCGGCTCCGAGGACATCCGCGCGCAGCTGCCCGAGGACTCGCGGCTCTTCGACCGGATCGACCAGGAGTTCAAGGTGCGCCGCGCCCCGCCCCGCGCGGCCCCTCAGCGAGGCCGGGGGGCGGGCTCCCACCGTGTGGCCGGTCCCCAGGCCTTGATGGAAGACGCCGTGAAAACCCCCAACGTCGTGGAAGCCACCAACAAGCCGGGCCTCTACAAGAAGCTGGAGGGCCTGAAGAAGAGGTGGGTGGGCCGCCGCGCCCCGCCGGCCGGGGTCTGGGGCGCAGCGGGGTCTGGGGCCGCGGGGTGCGCCCCGCCCCCCAGAACCCCCGGGCCCCTCCCCGAGCAGGACCGCACAGGTGGAAATACGCCCTCCGGGGCCGACGGGGCTGGCGGGAGGACGGAGCTCGGCCGGCCCGGGCCCTGCCCACCAGCGGCGAAGGGGCCGCCACCCAAGGGCGTGCCCCTCCCGCAGCCTGGCCGTGTGCGAGAAGGCCTTGGCGGAGTACCTGGAGACAAAGAGGCTGGCCTTCCCGAGGTTCTACTTCGTGTCCTCGGCCGACCTCCTGGACATCCTCTCCAACGGGAACAACCCCGTGGAGGTGAGCGGTCAGCAGGCGGGGTCGCCGGCCGGGCTGGCCTCCCGCCCCGGAGGCCCGGGCTGGCCCCTGTCTGGCGGGGACCGCCGGGCCCCCTGGCACAGGGACGTGGCCCGGGCCAGCGCCCTCGTGCCTGCGGGGCGGCTTCTGGGCACGCGCTGCCCAGCCAGCCCCTAGCCTGGGCCAGAGCCAGGAGGAAACGCTGCCTGGCAGCCCCACTTCAGCAGGGGGACCGGCTAGCTGGGCGGCCGGTGTGCGGGGCCCTCGTGGGACTACGGGGGCACAGCGTGGCCTGCGGCGTGGGCCGGGCTCGTGACGGCCGCACACTGGACGAGGGCTGGCAGGGGCCCCCGCCGGGGCAGACCCGCGGGGCCGACGTGGCCCGTTGTCACGGCCCGGCCGGTTTCACCGTGGCCTTCCCTGGGGTCCACGCAACACCGAGCAGAGACGGGCACGCCGGAAGGTGTGTGGCCCGCGAGCCGGCCCGCGCCGCATGCCGGCCCTCCCACGCAGGTGAGCCGCCACCTGTCCAAGCTCTTCGACAGCCTGTGTAAGCTCAAGTTCCAGCTGGACGCCAGCGGGCAGCCGCTCAAGGTCGGCCTGGGCATGTACAGCAAGGAGGACGAGTACGTGGACTTTGACCAGGAGTGTGACCTGTCGGGGCAGGTGAGTGAGCTGCGAGCCCCAGGCGGCACCCGGGCGCCCTCGGCCCCTGCGGACGGCGCAGAGGCCTGCAACGCTGCTCTGTGGAGTCCCCAGCTCAGCCCGCCCAGGGGTGTGGGACCCCTCTGGCGGGGGGCGGGCGGGGGGCGGGAGGGAGAGG
>NW_004567238.1:13496-14646 GCF_000260355.1 Condylura cristata | reverse complement strand
AGGGCTCGGGGCCGCCGGCGCCAGCCGCCCCGGCCCTCACGTGCCCGCCTCGGCAGGTGGAGAGCTCGCAGGCCTTCACCTGGCAGTCCCAGCTGCGCCATCGCTGGGACGAGGAGAAGAGGCATTGCTTCGCCAACATCTGCGACGCCCAGATCCAGTACTCCTACGAGTACCTGGGCAACACGCCGCGGCTGGTCATCACCCCGCTCACGGACAGGTGACCGGGCGCGGGGCCGCCAGGCCGGGGCCAGCTGCCGAGGCGGGAAGAGCCGGCGCTTGGGCTGGGGCGTCCTTGGGGCCCGAGTCTGTGCCCTGGCTGCGTGGTCTTGGGGAGCTGGCCTCCTCTCTCAGAGGGGAGGGCCTGCAAAGTGGGGGTGCCTGACACGGGCCCCTGCAGGTGCTACATCACCCTGACCCAGTCCCTCCACCTGATCATGGGCGGAGCCCCCGCTGGCCCCGCCGGGACCGGCAAGACGGAGACCACCAAGGACCTGGGCAGAGCCCTGGGCACCATGGTCTACGTCTTCAACTGCTCCGAGCAGATGGACTACAAGGTACGCGCCCGCCCGGGGCGCTGGGAGGGCAGGGGGCCTGGGCTGCAGCTGCCCCCCGAGCTGCCAGGGGCTGCACAGGCCTGGAGCCAGGCTGCCAGCTTGCTGCGGCCCACGAGGGCCAGCCGCCGCGCCCCCAGCCCCGCAGCAGTCCTGGCACCTGGTCAGCCGTTGGCCTGCCAGGTGCCTGGAAGAGGGCGCCATGTGCCCTGGTCTGGGCCGGGCCCCCAGGTCCCTCCCTGCCCAGGACAGTGGCCGCCCTGCCTGGGCTGCAAGCTGGCCCTGCATCCCAGGGCCCGGCGGAGCGGGCACCTCCCTGGGCTTCGGTGTGGGCACCAGCCGGGCACGGGAGAGGTCACGGTGGTCATCACAGACCTGGGCGGCGTCTTCTCAGGGCCTGCAGGAGAGAGGAGCCCTCTGGCTCCAGGCCACAGCAGCCTCTGCGGGAAAGGGGGTTCGGGAGCCTGGCCGCAGGGGCTGAGCGGTCCAGGAGGGGCCCGGGGCCCGTGGGGGGTTCATGGGGCTGACCGGCAAATGGCCTCTCCCGGCACCGTGTCCTCCGGGAAGGGCCGCCCGCCGCCCGAAGGCCCCAGCGCCCG
>NW_004567238.1:11772-12264 GCF_000260355.1 Condylura cristata | reverse complement strand
TGAAGGCCGGTGGCGCCGCTCCGGCCGCCCCCACAGCTGGCCCTGCGCCGCCCGTTAGGTGAAATGTGTCCAAGACGCGATTCGAGCCAAGAAGAAAACCTTCAATTTCCTGGGCGAGATGATCCGCCTCATCCCCACCGTGGGCCTCTTCATCACCATGAACCCCGGCTACGCCGGCCGCACCGAGCTGCCCGAGAACCTCAAGGCCTTGTTCAGGTGCGTGGCCGGAGGGGGCCCGGTGGGCGTCGCCCAGGGCCGCGGGGAGAGCGGGCCGGGGAGCCGAGTGAGGCGGCGGGTGGACGGCCCGGAGAGGGCCGTGGCCCAGGCAGGCTCTCTGCCCCCAGGCCCTGCGCCATGGTGGTCCCCGACTTTGAGCTGATCTGCGAGATCATGCTGGTGGCCGAGGGCTTCCTGGAGGCTCGTCTGCTGGCCAGGAAGTTCATCACGCTCTACACCCTGTGCAAGGAGCTGCTCTCGAAGCAGGTGCGCCCC
>NW_004567238.1:9331-10576 GCF_000260355.1 Condylura cristata | reverse complement strand
GCGCCCGCCCCCAGAGCCCCTCGGTGGGCCCCGCGGCTGGCCGGCTGATCCGGGGGCGCCCCGTGCAGGTCCTCAAATCCCTCAACAAGACCTACCAGAACCTGAAGAGGCGGCCGGTGGCCGTGGACCTGGACCCCAAGGCCGTCACCTGCGACGAGCTCTTCGGCATCATCAACCCGGCGACCAGGGAGTGGAAAGACGGTACCTGGCGGCCCCCCGCGGCGCCCAGGCCCAGCTGAGGCGCAGGGCACGGACAGGCCGGCTCCCCGCCCGGGCCTGGGCATCGGGGGGCGGGCGAGACCTGGGGGCGGGAGGGGGTGCCCTGTCCCAGGGCCTCTGCTGTCTCTGAAGTCGGGGTCTGGCCCCCTCCAGGACAGAGGGCAGGCGCAGGCAGCGGGTGTCTGCCCCGGTAGCTGCAGAGCACCCCTGGTCTCTGGGGGCGCCGCTCACAGCCTGCTCACCCGGGCCCCCGCACCTGCCGCCTCCCCTGACGGCTTTTCACAGGCCTGTTTTCCACCATCATGAGGGACCTGGCCAACCTCACCCACGACGGCCCCAAGTGGATCGTCCTGGACGGGGACATAGACCCCATGTGGATCGAATCCCTCAACACCGTCATGGATGACAACAAGGTTCGAGGGGCCGCTGGGTTCCAGCCCTCACCCCCCAAACCTCCATCAGGGGCCGTGGGGGGCAGGAGGGCTCCCCCAGGAGACCCGGCCCCACCATGGGCTCCCCTCGGGCTCCCTGCGCTCCGCCTCGGGTACAGACGGGAGAGCCTCCCCGTCCGGGCCGCGCAGGGCAAAGGGCAGTGGGGTCCGTGGGTTTACGCAGCAGCCCGAGAGCTCCGCTCTGAGCGCCCCGGGATTCCCGGGGGCGAGGGCATCTGACACGACACTCAGCTCCTCCCCGTCCGTCCCGGGGCCGCCATCCTCGGGGCGCAGGCGCGGAGCGGGCACGGGTGGCCGAGAGACGCCAGGGGGCAGCTGGAGCGGCGTGGGGGGCCCCCACTCGGGCACGCTCGTCAGGACCATGGCCCTGGCCGCTGGCCCGGGCGCCCCCCAGGTCCTCACCCTGGCCAGCAATGAGCGGATTCCCCTGAACCGCACCATGAGGCTGGTGTTCGAGATCAGCCACCTGAGGACGGCCACCCCGGCCACCGTGTCCCGAGCCGGCATCCTCTACATCAACCCCGCGGACCTGGGGTGGAACCCGTGAGTGGGCGGGCGGGCGCCGGCCCTGGGC
>NW_004567238.1:6425-7710 GCF_000260355.1 Condylura cristata | reverse complement strand
GCGCGGGGAGACGGCCCTGCCCGCCCCCAGGTGGGCTCCCGTCGGAGCCAGGTGCACGCATGGAAGGCCGCGGCAGCTCCTCCCAGCTGTCTGCGTGGACAGTGCCCGTCGGCCTCCGCGCCCAAGGCCCACAGCGTCCGGACGTCGGTTCCTAACTGCGCGGGCGCTGGGCGCGGTCGAGCTGCGACGCTGGCGGTCCACCGCTTTGCCTGTCGTCCTGGTCAGCCGCGGGCATCGCTCCCCACCCGCCGCCCCGTGGGGGCAGCCCGGAGGCGTGGCGGTGGGCTGGCCTGGACAGAGCGGGCTGCTGGTTATGCCGAGGGCGGCCACCTGGGGGCGCGTGCGATGGCCAGGGTCCCTCAGCAAGCCTTGCAGCGGCTCCGCCAGGCGGGCCTCGGAAATGGGGCGACCGCCCGCCCACTCCCGGACGGAACCCGGCAGGTGGACTCACTTGCTGCGGCGACCGCTGGCGGTGGGGAGCGGATTCGAGCCCAGGCGGCCGGCTCCTGGGCCCGCACCCCGCACCGCTGCGGCGGGACACCCCTTCGCGGCAACTGCAGACACTCGTGTCTCCCCACGGGCTTCCTGTTGTATCGATTTGGAACTTTCCCACTGCCCTTGACAACTGCCAATCCAGGCTCGCTGAGGCAAAGAACTCCACTCAGCCAGGCGTGCTTCAGGCGCGGCTGGGTCCAGGAGTCAGGAGAAGTAGCGAGGGGCTGCAGCGCCCCCCGGCCCCCACCCCCACTCAGATGCCGCCATGGGGACTCGCCTCCGACTCTGTCCCACAGCGCTCGCTCTGCGGCCCTCACTGCCGGCTCCATTTGGGCTGGTAGGGACGGCCCCCAGCTCCCGAGTCCCCGGCGCCCCGACAGAATCCCCGGGAAGAGCGCAGCTCCGCCTCCCCTGCCCGACGCCAGGTGGGAGCCCCGGGGTCTCGGGGGGGCGCGGAGGCCCTCACGCACAGCCGCCTCTCCCGCCCCCCCAGAGTGGTGAGCAGCTGGATCGAGAGGCGCAAGGTGCAGTCGGAAAAGGCCAACCTGATGATCCTCTTCGACAAGTACCTGCCCACCTGCCTGGACAAGCTGCGCGTCGGGTTCAAGAAGATCACGCCGGTGCCCGAGGTCACGGTCATCCAGACCATCCTGTACCTGCTGGAGTGCCTGCTGACCGAGAGGAGCGCCCCGCCCGACTCCCCCAAGGAGCTGTACGAGCTGTACTTCGTGTTCGCCTGCTTCTGGGCCTTCGGCGGGGCCATGTTCCAGGACCAGGTGACCGGCCGCCG
>NW_004567238.1:3065-3730 GCF_000260355.1 Condylura cristata | reverse complement strand
GGTGACGGTGACGGTGACGGCGGGGCGGTGCTGAGGACGGTGATGAAGCTGATGTGGTGATGAGAGCTGTAATGGCAGGGCGATGACAACGCGGGTGACAGCGATGGTCGTGGTGGTGACGGTGGCAGTGACGGGGGTGTGAGGAGGGGCTGGGAGGTGGTGACAGTGACGTCGTCTCTCGTGCCCCCGCCCGCCCCGCACATGCGGGAGGCCCCAGGCCGTGTCCGCGGGGGTCAGAGGCTGGCGGGAGGCCACGCCCGGCCCCCCACTGCCGCATTAGTCGGAAGCCCGGCGCCTCCGGCCGCCACCCCCGCGCCGCCCCCGTGTCCTCTGTGGTCATGTCACCACGTAGCTGGTGGCCGCTTGATGGCCGCACGCCCACTGGCACGCGGGCCCCGGGAAGGTGTTGCTGCGCCCCCAGCGCCCAGACAGCGCCGGGGTCCGCTGACACTCGCCAAGCCTCTGCCGCACTCACCCAGGTCACGCGGGCAGCGAGTGGCCAGGCCTGGGTGCGGGCAGGCCGCCGCGGAGCCCACACCTGTAACCCGGCTCTGGCTGTGCTCGTCCAGCCCCCCACCGGCCTCACTGTCCCCCTTGCGCCGTCCCGCGTGAGGGTGGGGCCCTGACCCCGTCTTGGGAGGAGACTTCCTCCCACGTGACCCCCC
>NW_004567238.1:0-1377 GCF_000260355.1 Condylura cristata | reverse complement strand
GGCCCAGCCTGCTGCCGGCTCTGCGGGGCGTGCGGGGCCCGGCCCTCGCTGTCCACCATGTGGCGCGGGGCCAGTGGTCTGCGTTTCCCCTGTTCCTGTGTTTTCACGGCGCCGACGTCCCCACGGGTGCGCCCCTCCCGCCGCCCGGCCGCCGCTTTGTAGGGCCCCCCGCTGGAGCGGGAGGTGACTGTCCACCTGACCGGCCGCGGCCCCCGCGGGCAGCCCCTCGCCGCTGCCCCCGGCGTCCCGTCCGTTTCCCGGGTCACCTGCGACGACGTCCACGCTTCCCGGGCTTCGCCGTCTCCACTGGCCGCTGTCTCGTGCGTGCGGACCCGTGTCAGGCTGTGCGGGCGCCTGAATCTTCTCCCCACACTGCCTTGTGCCGTGGCCCTGCCCGCCCCCACGGGGCTGCCCATCCTGTGGGGACCCCGTGGAAGTGGCCTCAGGGCCACCCCCGTGGGCTAGTTTCAGCCTGAGGGCTCACCCGTGTGGCAGCCGCCCCCCCAGGCGTCCCCCAGACGTGGGGGCGGCTGCCCGGCGCGCCCCTGCTGGCCGCGGCCCAAGCGTGTCCTCCTGTGTCCAGCTCGACCTGAGCGCCCAGTCCATCAAGGCGGCGGTGAAGAACGTGCCGTCGGTGTTCCTGATGACGGACTCGCAGGTGGCGGAGGAGCAGTTCCTGGTGCTCATCAACGACCTGCTGGCCTCGGGGGAGATCCCGGGGCTCTTCACGGACGAGGACGTGGAGAACATCCTGACGTCCATGCGGCCGCAGGTCAAGTCTCTCGGCCTCAGCGACTCCCGGGAGACGTGCTGGAAGTTCTTCATCGAGAAAGTGCGCCGGCAGCTGAAGGTGGGCGCCCCAGGCCTCCCCCCGCCCCCCGCCGCCCTGGGACAGCGGCGGGGCAGAGCCTGGCCCCGGCGGCGGAGGCCTTTGCGGGGCCCCGTCAGGCGGCCTGGGGCTCGCCCTCGCTCCCTCAGAGCCGCCGAGTGAGGCCTGACCCTGGCTGCGCTCTGCCTGGTGTCGCGACGCTGATGCCCTTAGGCCCAGAGCCGGAAGGCGCCGGGACCCCGAGAGACAGGCTCCCGCCACCCCGCCGCCCGCGCTCACGGCACCCCGTGTCGCGCCCCAGGTGATCCTGTGCTTCTCGCCCGTGGGCTCTGTCCTGCGCGTGCGAGCGCGCAAGTTCCCGGCTGTGGTCAACTGCACGGCCATCGACTGGTTTCACGAGTGGCCGGAAGACGCCCTGGTGTCCGTCAGCGCCCGCTTCCTGGAGGACACGGAGGGCATCCAGGTGAGACCCGGGGCCCGGCTTCCTGGCCACCCGTCCGCAGAGGGGGCCCTGGCCACCCGGGCGGCTGGGGCGCAGGGCGTGGCCG
>NW_004567237.1:57149-57706 GCF_000260355.1 Condylura cristata | reverse complement strand
CTGTCCACACCACTGCTGTGCCGCCGCTGGGCAGGGTCAGCGTAGGCTTGGGCAGAGGGAGAGAGAAGCTTGGGCCTGAGAGTGTCCTGGGCTTAGCCTGAGACAGGGCCCAGCGGCCAGGGCAGGCGGCCATGAGGGACGGGAGCTGGGGCTGCGGGCTGTGGCCACAAGGCCCACTGAGACGGGCCAGCGGCTCCTCTTCGGGCTCCGTCCGATTTCACGCTGGGCCGGGCTGGGGGAATCAGCTCACAAGTCCCGGTCAGAGCGTCGGTGTTGGGGGAAGGAGCCTGGGCTGCTCCGTCTTCAGACGGCAGGAGGCGTCACCGGCCCTGGACCCTGACCTGGGTCACCCCATAGCTGAGCAGCTGCCCGGCCTCAGGGGAGGTCACTGCCCTGCAGATCCGGCAGTGAGCTGTGAGCAGAGTGGGGAGGACGGTGCTCTAGGAGGGCCAGAGGGGACCTGGCTGCTGCAGGGAAAGTCAGGGGCTCGGGGCATCCAGGGACGTGCTGGGGGCCAGGTGGAGGGTTTTGAGGTTTTCCAAGGTGAGGGGATCTGG
>NW_004567237.1:55341-55894 GCF_000260355.1 Condylura cristata | reverse complement strand
GCATACTTCAAAAGCAGAGAAAGTGAATTCAAATGCAGTAGAAGGACGGAAAAACAATTTAGAGCAGAAAGACATGAAAAACAAAGGACTATGCCGTGACAACTAAGGTGGAACCTGAACAAACAAGCAGCACAGACAGAATCTGGACCCAGTCAGAATGGAGGAAACCTGCTGAGTAGGAGAGAAACGCGCGGGAGAAGCACTGCAGGAGAGGGCACAGGCCCTGAGAGGGAGAGAGCAGCCCCGGGAGGGTGGGGGTCACAGGGCAAAATCCCAGAAGAATCTGTGCGGTCAGGGCAGAGTCAGAGGGAAGAGAAACCTGAACGGCCAGTTGTAAGCAGAATACTGGGACGTGTCTGTCGCCACCAATGAAACATGAGCCCGGTGGAGGGGCCAGTGACACACACACCTCCAGGGATCCTGGTGGCCACGGCCGCTCTCTCTGAGGAGCCGGCAGAAGGCTGCTGACAAGGACAGACGGAGGCCAGCGGGTCCCGAGGGGTCGCAGACAGGAGGAGCACAGGAGAAAGAGCAGAGCAACACCCTGCTGAGC
>NW_004567237.1:54663-55241 GCF_000260355.1 Condylura cristata | reverse complement strand
AATATTCAAGAAAGCATACTTCAAAAGCAGAGAAAGTGAATTCAAATGCAGTAGAAGGAAGGATAAACAATTTAGAGGAGAAAGAAATGAAAAACAAAGGACAATGCCATGACAACTAAGGTGGAACCTGAACAAACAAGCAGCACAGACAGAATCTGGACCCAGTCAGAAAAATGGAGGAAACCTGCTGAGTAGGAGAGAAACACGGGAGAAGAGCCACAGGAGAGGGTGCAGGCCCTGAGAGAGAGAGTGCAGCCCCGGGAGGGTGGGGGTCACAGGGCAAAATCCCAGAAGAATCTGTGCGGTCAGGGCAGCCTCAGGGAAGCATCAGGAGGGAAGAGAATCCTGAATGGCCAGTTGTAAGCAGAATACTGGGAGCGTCAGTTACCCCCAATGAAACATGAGCCCGGTGGAGGGGCCAGTGACCCACACACCTCCAGGGATCCTGGTGGCCACGGCCGCTCTCTCTGAGGAGCCGGCAGGAGGCTGCTGACAAGGACAGACGGAGGCCAGCGGGTCCCGAGGGGTCCCAGACAGGAGGAGCACAGGAGAAAGAGCAGAGCAACACCCTGCTGAGC
>NW_004567237.1:51439-53779 GCF_000260355.1 Condylura cristata | reverse complement strand
CAGGACACCCCAGCTGCCTGGGGTCCCTGAGCCTGAGTCCTGATCTCACCTGTGGCCCCAGCGCCCCCCTGCTGGCTGCGGGCGCCCCCAGCCCCTCTGTCCCTGCAGGGTCAGCGTCTGGGCCACAGTGTCCCCCACTGGGTCCCCCATATTCACACCAGGCTGTGTCCTCGCAGCCAGGAGCCCAGTGCATGCAGAGCCAGTGGGGGCCGGGCAGCTGATGGACGGGGCCTGGTGTGGGGCTGCGGTCTGGACCTTGGTGGCCACTGTAAACCCTGTGTAGCCCCCAAACCCTTCGCAGGACACTGACAGACGCTGACTCAGCATAACCTGTCCTGGATGCCGACAGGACCGGGAAGGTCAGGGGTGCAGGTGCTGTCCATGGGATTTGCTTGGGGGGCAAGTCCAGGAGGGAGGAGCCTGGGGTTTCCCATTGTGAGTGGCTCTGGGGGTCCATGCAGGGACAGTCCGGGCTGTCAGGGGAGCATAGGAGTGTATCTTCTTCTTTGTCATTTCTAGTTTTGGGGGAAATTAGAAAAAACTGAGCACATACAGGGCCCCCAGTGGGGCCGGCCTTCTCCTCTGTGGGCTTTACTGTTTCAACAATTTTCTGCACGTGGAGTGGAGATGTTGCTGCAGTGCTCCTGTGTGCTGCTTCTGCCTGACTGACAGCTCACCTGCAGGGCACCTGGGTCTGACCCTAACCACAGGGAGAAGCAGTCAGGAGTGCTCTGGTTGTAAAAATAATACAGAATACCACAAAACTGCAGGACAACACAGAGGTGTCATGTATGAGCAGACAGTGTCACCTCCCCATGTGAGCTCCCAAGCAATGGGGGTGGGAGCCTCTCAGAGTGGAGCAGTGGCCCCTGGGGAGCTGAGGCCTTGCAGAGGGAGCCCCAGGCAGGAGGCCCCTGCCCCATCCTGCACCTGCTCCTGGCTGTGCTCTGTGCTCTGAGCCTCCTGTGCCTCTGCTCTCCTGGGCACCTGGGTCCTGACCACGCCCCAGTGCACCCGCCCAACCCCCTCCTGTCCCTTCAGGGTTTGTGTCTGGGCTCACATCTGCTTCCCTCACTGTGTCTTTCGCACAGTAATACATGGCCGTGTCCTCGGGCTTCAGGCTGTTCATCTGCAGATACAGCGAGTTCTTGCTTCAGGCTGTTCATCTGCCGTTGTCTCTGGAGATGGTGAATCGGCCCTTCACAGAGTCCGTGTACCATGTGCTACCACCAGTATTACTAATCTGTGCAACCCACTGTAGCCCCTTCCCTGGGGCCTGGCGGATCCAATTCATGTTGTAGCTGCTGAAGGTAAAACCAGAGGCTGCACACGAGAGTTTGAGAGACCCCCCAGGCTGCACCAAGTCTCCCCCAGACTCCACCAGCTTCTCCTCACACCGGACACCTGCAAACACAGACACAGCAGTCAAGACACTGGCTCTCGGCCACTTGTTTTCCCTTTATGGCTCTTCTATCCCCCAGGGTCTCCTGCTCCCCAGCACTGACCCCCTAGAAGAGCCAGGAGGAGCAGCCATCTCAGCCCACGCTCCATGGTGAGTGTCCGCATCTGTCCTGACCCTAGTGGACCCTGGATCCCAGCTGGGCTCCTGTGCAGAGCCACAGGGCCTGGCTGGGCTGTTTTCAGCAGCAGGGGCCGGCCCTATTTGCATGTGTCCTGCCACATAGCAGGCTCTGGCTGGAGGCTGGGACAGAGGAGCCCAGGGAGGGTCTGGGGCCACTGGGGTCATGACACAGTATGAGCAGGTGCCTCATTAGGGACAGAGCTGGGTGATCACTGAGCACCTGTTACCTGTCATGACAAGGGCCCAGGTGCTTGTGCTCACATGGGAGTTTGGGCTCTTCTATTTTATAGTTCTCTAGGCTTCGTTTTAGCCCTTTGTCTGAACGGTTATGTGCTCATATTATCTTGCATCCTGTAGGTGTGTTTGGTATATTGATAATTCCTTTCCTGTGCAGAGTTTTAGCTACATCTAATCCTATTTATTTATACAAATTTTCCCTTCTCTTACCATTCTAGCAGAGTCCCAGAGACATCAGATAGTCAGTCCTGTGGTGATGAGCCTTTATCTGTGCCTCGATGTGGGCATTTCCATGCCCAGCTGTGGGAGGCATCCATGGCAGAGGCATTGTTAGCAGGAACTGAGGTGTGTTGATATGACCATCCTACCTGCCTAAGTAAAGAATGGATCCTGTCATTTGCAACTAGTGGATAGTAGTGAGGGCAATTATACTCCGAGAACTCATCAGGAGGAGAAAGCCCAATGCCGGAGTGTCTCCCTCACAGGCGGAACATGGAGAACATAACACTGCGTCACTCAGA
>NW_004567237.1:49984-50398 GCF_000260355.1 Condylura cristata | reverse complement strand
CTATTTGGCATCTGTTGATAGGGCAACAGGGTCTCTGCTTTTCGACAGTTTAGTTTAGTTATGTCCGGACTTATGCTAATTAATTTCCCGACATTGAGCGGCCCGTATCCCTGGCTAAACCACCTGTGGTGCAGATGTGTGGTCCTCTGGTCACTGTGGGGTTCGCTGCTGAGATCCTACGAGCAGTTTGCCCTGTGCTCACCGGGGACTCGGGGCAGGTCCCTTCTCCCTGCATTTTCTGGGGACTTGGTCGGAGTGTGATGTTGACTCACCAAGTGAATTGTGGGGGTCCCTCATTGAGGAGGTTTCCCAGGACAGGCACATGGTAACCGTGGGCCTGTGCTGGACCCCTGGGAACCCTCTGGCTGGCGTGGGCCCTGCTGTCCTGACGCTGTCTCAGTTTCCTGCTGCCCC
>NW_004567237.1:47067-49343 GCF_000260355.1 Condylura cristata | reverse complement strand
CCACTGGGCTGTGTGCCCAGGCTCAGTGCTGTGCCGCCATCCCAGGCCGGGCAGTTCCCTGTGTTTGGGGCAAAGGGACACAGGACCCTGGAGCCGCCGTGTGTCTTACAAGCCCTTAGTGCCAGAACAGGGCGGGACACGGACAGGCCCGGGACAACTGGACACAAAGTCCCAGTGGCCACTCGGACTGAAGCCTGCACGTGGCAGGGCCACGGCCACGTCGCCCACGGAGTGGCTGAGCTGCTCCTCCTGGGCTCCATCCTTTGCCAGCTGGGCCGGCTCCCACGTAAAACCAGCTGACCAGCCGGGTCCTGGCGTCCGTGTTGGGGGCAGGAGCCTCTTGCTCTGTGTTCCTGACAGCAGGCTATGCCGCCTGCCCTGGACCCCTGACCTGGGTCACCCCACCGCTGGGCAGCCACCTCCCAGGCTCAGGGAGGTCCCTCCTGGCCCTGCTGACCCGGCCCTGAGCCGTGTGCAGAGCTGGGTCAGGACTGTGCTGCTGAGAGGGTGCATTGGGGTCCAGGATGCTGACAGGACCGGGAAGGTCAGGGGCTCAGGTGCTGTCCAGGGGAGGTGCTTGAGGGGCAAGTCATTGAGGGAGGAGCCTGGGGGTTCCCATGGGGAGTGGCTCTTGGGGTCCATGACGGGAGAGTCAGGTCTGTCAGGGGAGCAGAGGAGTGTCTGTCTTTATTTGTCATTCCTATTTTGGGGGGCAATTAGGAAAATCTGAGCACATACAGGGCCCCAAGGTGAGTCCGGGCTTCTCTGTGGCCGTTACTGTTTCAACAATTTTCCATACGTGGGGTGATGATGTTGCTGCAGTGCTCCTGTGTGCTGCTTCTGCCTGACTGACGCCTCACCTGCCAGGGCACCTGGGTCTGACCCTTAACACAGGCAAAAGCAGTCAGGAGTGCTCTGCTTGTAAAAATAATACAGAATACCACAAAACTGCAGGACAACACAGGTCTCATCTGTGAACAGACAGTGTCACCTCCCCTAAGTGAGCTCCACAGGAATGGGGGTGGGAGCCTTAAGAGATGAGCAGTGGCCCCTGGGGAGCTGAGGCCTTGCAGAGGGAGCCCCAGGCAGGAGGCCCCTGCCCCACCCTGCACCTGCTCCTGGCTGTGCTCTGTGCTCTGAGCCTCCTGTGCCTCCTGCTGTCCTGGGCCCCTGGGTCCTGACCACACCCCAGTGGACCAGCCCAGCCCCCTCCTGTCCCTGCAGGGTTTGTGTCTGGGCTCACACCTGTTCCTCTCACTGTGCTTCTCCCACAGTAATACACGGCTGTGTCCTCGGGCTTCAGGCTGTTCATCTGCAGATAAATTGTGTTCTTGGCGTTGTCGTTGGAGATGGTGAATCGGCCCTTCACGGAGTCTGCATAGTATGTGTTACCACCATTACTGTAAGTTCTTGCAACCCACTGTAGACCCTTTCCTGGGGCCTGGCGGACCCAGTTCATGTAGTTGTTGCTGGAGGTGAATCCTATGGCTGCACAGGAGAGTCTGAGAGGCCCCCCAGGCTGCACCAAGTCTCCCCCAGACTCCACCAGCTTCTCCTCACACCGGACACCTGCAAACACAGACACAGCAGTCAGGACACTGGCTCTCAGCCACCGCTTCTACCTCTCCTGTCCCCCACCTCCTCATGGTCTCCAACTCCCAGCACTGACCCCCTAGAAGAGCCAGGAGGAGCAGCCAGCTCAGCCCACGCTCCATGGTGAGTGTCCGCATCTGTCCTGACTCGAGTGGCCCCTGGATCCCGGCTGGGCTCCTGTGCAGAGCCGCAGTGCCGGGCTGGGCTGTTTTCAGCAGCAGGGGATGGCCCTATTTGCATGTGTCCTGCCATATAGCGGGCTCTGGCTGGAGGCTGGGACAGAGGAGCCCAGGGAGGGTCCTGGGCTTTGGGTTATAACACATGATAAGCACATTCATTATCAGGTGACAGAGATGGTGACCACTGAGCACCTGTCACTTGTGTAGATGCAGGCCCAGGACTGTCAGATGCGTTAGGTGAAATTAAATTTCTTTTTATTGTAACATTTTTTCCTTGCTGATAGTTTCTTTCTCTATTTTGTATATTTTATAGTTTGGTCTCACACTTTTTTTAGTTTTTCCATGTTCTCATCCATGTTAATAACCTACAGCCAAGCCGCTGTGTTTGCACCTTTTAATTTCCTGCGCAGCTGCACTTCATTTTCATGACATAGTAATGGGAAGCACCTCTCTGCCCAGCGACCGAGGAATGGCTCAGGGCAGCAGGTGCATTTGCACAGTGAC
>NW_004567237.1:43948-45857 GCF_000260355.1 Condylura cristata | reverse complement strand
CAGAAGAGATTTTGCTGCCAAGTGCATCTATGAGGCCAGCAGGTCCTGACAGGGCCCGCATGGGACATGGGTGTTGTTCCAGGGACACAGGGTGGTGACTAGGACACGTCAGCCCTCCCCCCCCGTAACTCACCACCCCAGCAGGGAAAGGCAAGGTCCATGTGAGACCACAGCTGAGAGGAGGCCACTGCCCAGGGCCACGTCCACTCATGGCAAAGTCCCACAGGGGCGGGGCTGGAGCCTCACACCCCACAGGGTGACCCCATGAGCCCCACAACAATGTCTCCCTAATGGGAGACGGAAGCTTTCCCTGAGGTCAGGACCCCAACAGGATGTCCACAGCCGCACAGCCACGTCTGCTGGGGACGGAAAGGACCCACAGGTGACATTAGAGTGACGCTGCCAGTGGTAGCAGATGTGGGGTGACACAGAACCCCGGAAGGCCAGTGGGAGGCCAGAGACGGGGTCAGTGTGGGGAGGGCAGGTCACGCCCGTGTCGAGTGTGATCAAGGGTCAGTCACGGTTTGGCACAGTTTACCCGGTTGATTGCCATCTTATAAATTTTACACGTTGCATTATTACAGTTCAGGATTCTGTCCCTCTTCTTGCATTTTCTGTGTACATTGTCATGTCAGCTGTGAGCACAGTGTTTTATTTCTCTGTCCCTGTCCTCTGTCCTTGGTTGTTTTGTTTATTTGACTCATCATCAGATGGTTCTGACTTTAAAATTCCGGACTATAGCAATTTCGTCCCGTTCCAGTTTCAACGTTCTGTTTTCTCAACCTCCGGGGAGATTCTCCATATTGGTGTTGTGTGTGTTCCATGCACCAAAGTGAGGAACTCCGTGTTTGTTCTTTTTTTTCCTATAATAAGTTTGTGTTTACTGCTACAGTCATTATAATGTTGTCTTAGCCTTTTTGTGGAAAAACGTAGGCCAGACGGTCACCATCACTGTCCCCGTCAGGCCTTGACACACTCAGTGTCTCGCTGCCCGAGATACTCTTACAGCATCATGAGGAAATCCAGGTCCTGGTGTCCCTGAGCCCTGAGTCCTGACCACACGCTGAGGTCCAGCGCCTCCTGCCGGCCCTGGGTGTGCCCAGCCCTGCCCCTGTTTGTTTTCTTCTGGCCCCCACCTCTCTGCCCCCACTGTGAGTCTTGCACAGTGATACAGGCCCTGTCTCCAGGTCTGGGGCTGCTCAGTGCCGAGTCAACCTCGCTCCCGGCGTTGTCCTTGGTGATGCTGAGCTGCGAGTTGAGAGCCGGGTTGTAGCTGGGCTTCCACGTTCATACACCCCCGGCCACTCCAGCCCCTTTGCGGGAGCCTGGCGGGCCCAGCTCACGGCGTAGCCGGTCAGAGAGAAGCCGGACACAGACAGGGGATCCAGAGGGTCTGTGCGAGTCACCAGCCCAGGCCCTGACTCCTGTCGCTGGTCCCGGGACTGCACACCTGTGACAGAGAGACGCCGCGGGGAGGCGAGAGTGGACACAGGCCGGCGACTCAGCTGCCCCCTGTGACACGCACCCCTGGGAGCCGCCGCCAGGAGCGGGAAGAACCACCAGGGGCCCATCTTCCCGCAGAGCCGCCCTGGTGTCCAGACTCGGCCGGGGAGCCTGCTCTGAGTGAGGCCTGCTCCTGCAAGTCTGTGGTCCTGGGGCCCTTTGCATGTGAGAGGCAGCGGCTATAGGAGAGAATGAGCCGCCCGGGCTCCCTGGGAAGAGGACCTGACTGTGCTCTCACCTGGCCTACCTGGCCAGACTGGACCCCGTACGTCCGGACACCCCTGGGGCCAGTGTGGCCTTGGGGTGAGCTCTCAGCCCAGAGCAGGACCCCAGTGTGGCCCCAGCACTCTCGACGGCAGAACCCACCTCTTGTGCAGACTGCCTGTCCTGGGAATTTGTGAAGTAG
>NW_004567237.1:40724-42823 GCF_000260355.1 Condylura cristata | reverse complement strand
ATGAGGCCAGTAAGATTCTGACCCTGCAGCCAGACAAACACATGACAGTAAAGAGAAAGTTACACAACAATTTCATCATAAACATGGAGGGAAAAATTCTCTACAAGGTCTTAGCAAACAGAGTAACAACACACCAGAGGACCCGTATCATGACCCGGAGGTGTTCCAGGGACACAGGGGGGTGACACGGATACGTCGGGCCCCGCAACTCACCACCCCAGCAGGGAAAGGCAAGGTCCATGGGAGACCAACAGCTGAGAGGAGGCCACTGCCCAGGGCCACGTCCACTCATGGCAAAGTCCCACAGGGACGGGGCTGGAGCCTCTCACCCCACAGGGCGAGACCTGAGCCCCACAGCGGCTTCTCCCTGCTGGGGAGACGGACGCTTTCCCTGAGGTCAGGACCCCGACAGGACGTCCACGGCTGCTCGGCCAGGTCCTGCTGGGGACAGGGAGGACTCACAGAAGACATGAGAGTGATGTTGCCAGTGGAGAGCCGATGTGGGGTGACACGGAGACCCCGGAGGCCAGCGGGAGGCCAGAGACAGGTCGGGGTGGGGAGGACAGGTCACGCCCGTGTCGCGGGTGATGAAGGGCCACTCCGGGGTCTGCTCGGTTATCGGGTCCATCGACTGCTTGTGAATTTCATGCTGTGACTGTTGCAGTGCAGACTTCTGTGGGTCTTCAGGAACTTTCTGTGCAGATTGTCCCGTCAGCGGTGGACAAGTCAGTTTTCCTTCTGGGTCCCAATCCTTTCCCGTCCCTTGATTGTTCGTTTCCTCAGCTCTCATCAGGCGGTTCTGAAAATGAAGGACAAAAAGGGACAGAGCTGCTTCCCCTGAGGGGACGTTGTGTTTCGTCATCTCTCAGGCAGATTCTCCATATTGGCGTTTTGTGTGTTTCATGCGCCAAAGTGAAGAACTCCGTGTGTGTTTACATTTCGCTGAATAATTTTTCATGTCACATTTTCCCGGGAATTATTCTGTGTCTGCTGATACAGTCACCCTGAGTGAGTCTCAGCCTGTTGGGGAAATCCACGTACCAGACGGTCACCGCTCCCTGTCCCGTCAGACCTGCTCACACACTGTCTGTCATCTTTACACAAAATACTCTTAAAACACCTTTCAGGACACCCCAGCTGCCTGGGGTCCCTGAGCCCTGATCTCACCTGTGGCCCCAGCGCCCCCTGCTGGCTCCGGGCGCCCACAGGCCCTCGGTCCCTGCAGGGTCAGTGTCTGGGCCACAGTGTCCCCCACCGTGTCCCCCATATTCACACCAGGCTGTGCCCTCGCAGCCAGGAGCCCAGTGCATGCAGGGCCAGTGGGGGCCGGGCAGCTGATGGACGGGGCCTGGTGTGGGGCTGCGGTCTGGACCTTGGTGGCCACTGAAAAACCTGTGTAGCCCCCAAACCCTTCGCAGGACATTGACAGACTCGGACTCAGCATAACCAGAGGGGAAGAGCCCAGAGACAGCACAGGTGGGATCAGAGTATGGGGGTGTCCCCAGCCTGAGCCACAGTTCTGCCTCCTAGGGGTGACCGGCTCAAGGTGGTACAGTGGGGGACACCCTGTAGGTGGGGGCTGGTGGGGGGTCCCTCGTCCTCGGGTCTGGGGCTCATGCCTGATCACGGTAAATGCCCTGTCTGTGGGACGGGGACCTGGTCAGTGGCCCTGCATCTGGTCACGGATCAGGGCCACAGGGCTCGAGGTCACTGTTGTGTCGTCATCCGTGAGCATGTGTTGATAAAAATGATCTAAAGTTTGTCTGGAAACTTTTCTCCAATTCAGGAGCCCAGAGATGCATGAACTTTGACTTTTTGATTCCCATGAAGCCGATGCCAGTGTCTGTGCTGTGATGTCGCCCGCCAGGACGTGGCCCGGCCCCTCCCCACGCGCTGACCTGTGTCCTGGCAGGTGACCCCAGCGGCAGTCCTGACCCCTGATGACCCTTCTGGGCTCCACCTGCCCCCTGCCCAGGCTGTGTCACTGTCTGTTCTCTCATCGCCACGCTCAGCGTCCTCATGCCGGATGTCTGCCAACCTCGGCCACACGGCTGGTCGGACCTTGTCTGCTCCTCTGTGCTCCCGGCTCCTGTCACACA
>NW_004567237.1:3558-4902 GCF_000260355.1 Condylura cristata | reverse complement strand
GGACCTACTGACAAAATTATAGAAATGACCAGATATATTACTAACTTGTGGGCGAGGCTATTCTTCTGTATTTTCACAGGATGCCAACTCACTCTTCTAGATCCTGGATAGATTATTCAAAACCATTGCTCATAAGCATCCCCACCCCCATTGTGAGGGCCCTTGGGGAAACATTCCAACCTGGGGCCAGGTTAAAAATCTGGCTCGTCAAGCCTCCCAACTGACCAGGCAGCAGCTGGTGCCGCCCTCCCAGGAGAATCTCCTTCTGGCTGTGATCGCTATTCTCACTTGGCAGGTACCTGTTACCCTTGCATCTCGATACTGGACCTATATTCCTGATCCTCCTATACTGCACCCTACTCCATGGAACTCTCCTTCACCCCTTCGAGTTTTCACTAATTTCTCTAACCTCCTTGCAGGTGAGTCAGACTCCTTTCTCAAACACAAAACCAGCTCTAACTTTTCCTTCCACGGTCATGTAGATTCCACTCCCTTGTGCTTCTCAATTATGCATCACCATTCCACCCCCTTACAGGAAGGATGCCTTCCCCTTAACTACCGCACTTTTCTTACTGATTCTCCCATACAGGGCTTATTTCAAGGCTTCTGGCACCGTCAACTTTGGGTCCTGCAAATGCTGACTATTGGGACCTCCAACTACCAGGACCTCGTAGCAACCTTACCCCCCACTCCTCTTTCTAAGTGCACTGATATTCTACTTACAGAAAAAGGACGATTCTGGACCCACATTGACCGCCGAGATGGATATCCTTCCTGGCGTTCTTGTGCCTTTTACCCTGCCGGTTTGTGTCTGGCCTCCATTAATAACTCCACATATATTTTTGATCCTTCTGCAGCAGGTGCAGCTAAAATTAAGCCGTTTGGCCCACCAAAACCCATCAACTTCCGAGAAAAATTAATCTCCGATGCCGCTTACCTTTGGAATAACTCTTTTGCCCCTCCTAATGAAATTCTTTCTCGCTGGTACAGCTATGGCTGGGTTGTCCTTCCTTCCTCTTCTCCACCCCCCATGGTATTGTTATTCACACTGAACTCTATCGTTTATTTGCAGCAGCAGCACCTATCGCCCTTATCCGTCCCCATTCCCCCAAAAACACTTCCTGTGTCAGGGCCTGTGTCGGATCACCGTACGCTCTGCTGATTCAGGGAACCGGAAGTCTCCGAATTCTTCATGTCCACAAGACCTACAAAATCACCTGCCTTGGCTGCCTCCTTACCAACTGCCTGGATCCTTCCGTGGGCACGACTAATTTTATAATTGTCCACCAACCTCCTTATGTAGTCCTGCCTGTTAAGCTCAATGGCCAATGGTACGATGACCCA
>NW_004567237.1:0-1618 GCF_000260355.1 Condylura cristata | reverse complement strand
GCTGCCCAGGACATGACATCCGGAATTAGGAGGAGCCTGTCAGTCTTCTGTTGCCCCTGACACACACCCGGGCCTGGCCTGAGCCCCTCTCGCTGTAGGAAACCCCAGGAGACACACGGTCAGCCCCAGCAGCTCATCCTTCTGGACACGGCTCAGTGTCGCCAGGACCTGACCCTGTGTAGCTGAGAGCTGTGACCTCGTCCCAGGGCTGACCAGAGCTGAGGGGGTAGTGTAGACCATCCCGGTGTGTGGTGAGGCTGACACCAGGCAGGAGGCCCCTGCCCCACCCTGCACCTGCTCCTGGCTGTGCTCTGTGCTCTGAGACTCCTGTGCCTCTGCTGTCCTGCATGGATCCTGGCCAAGCCCCAGTGGACCAGCCCAGAGGGGACAGACCCTAGACACAGCACAGGTGGGGGGCAGGGTATGGTGTTGTCACCAGCCTGAACCCCGGGTGTCCCAGGGGGACACCTGAACTGAGGGGTACAGTGGGGCCATCCCTGTATGTGGGGGCTGATCAGATCCCTCGTCCTATGGGCTCTGGGCCTCATCCCTGACTCATGGGACAGGCCCCGTCTGCGGACAGAGATATGTGGTCACCCCATCATGGCCACCAAACGGGGAGGCCACTGTCATGTCACCTCCTCGGACCACTCCTGTATTATAAAGAGGTTCACAGCTGGTCCAGAGCATCGATTCCCTTTCTGACACCAAATAATGATGCAGCGTTCCCCGTGTGACGCTCGAGTTCACGCACATCACGCCGAGACTCTGGGTGGGGGCGACCCCCAGCAGAGCCGCCCTCGGCTTGTGTCCTGGGGAGACGCTGACGTCACTGCTGCTGAGTGACTCCTGCAGCCGGGGAGGGAGGGGCCTGTCGAGTGGTGCAAGTTTATCTCCTGTGACTTGTTATTTTTTTATATCAAATTTCATGCATTCATTACATTATCTGTTCAAACTTTTTATTTTTTAGTTTTTTAAAAAAAATTTATGCACACGAAACTAGGGTACGTGCAGGAGTTGTGAGTGTGCGAGGACTCCCCAGGACAGAGCGGGAGCAGACAGGCCATCAACTGAAGCACACTGCTGAGGGGTCAGTGGGGGTCGGGTGGTCTGCTGTGCCCGGGGGTCACTCCCGGCAGGAATCGGGCCCCAGCGGCTAGAACAGCCTCACTGTGCTGTGGCTAAACCTCTGGCGCCCCAGGGAGGCCCCTGGAGCAGCTGTTTTATTCCAGATATTTGCTATAATTTTTTCCTTAGATTTGTCCTTGTTCTCAGAACAGTCTTTTAAGTATCATATTGACATTTGGGTACCAATACTCTGTTCTGGCCTCTCTGTGCTCCCTTGACCGTCAGATCCTCCCCCAAATCTCCAGGTCACTCATGACATGTCCACAGCCTGTCCACCTCTTCCCCAAGCAAAGGCCCGGGGATGGAGCTGAGCCCCCACACAGAGCGCCTGGGGAGACCCCAGCTTGCTGGGTACAGAGGGGGAAGGAAGAGGGATCTCAGCCAGGGGCCCCTATCCCGATCCCCCTCCCTCTTACGTGCCAAAGCACCTTCCTGCCCAGTCTCCCTCCCTGACAGCATGCTGTCAGGTGACCCCTCAGGACCCTGGCCC
>NW_004567236.1:56459-57583 GCF_000260355.1 Condylura cristata | reverse complement strand
CCCCCGCCCGCCCAGCCTCCCGCCCTGCGGCGCTTCGCGCCCTGCTGAGGCTGACGCCACTTGGTGCATTTAACGCCACGCGCCGTCCCCTTCTTTCCTCCACAGCCCCCACACTTTTCAGAGCGTGGCCTCAGCGCCAGAGGGCCTGGACCCCACCTCGGCAGTGCCGTCCTGGCATCCGTGACTGCCCGCCCGGCCTGACCGGCCCCATCGCGGTGTCCCCCCGCCGGAGGGCGGAGGACGGCCAGAGGCCCTGGGGGCTGGCGAGCGGCCCTGGCCGGGGCACCCGCATCCGCTGGGTGGCCGGCAGGCAGCAGCGTCCTGGCAGCGTCCAGGGCCCATTGCCCCAGGACGCCCCTCCCTCGCGGCTGAGGCGCTCCCCCGTGCGCCCAGAGTTCAGTTGGGCCGCCTGGGGCCCAGCCTGGCCAGCAGCAGAGGGCTGCAGGGGTCCTGCCCGCTCATGGGGATGTGGGGAGCAGTCCCAGCCCCCCCCAGAGGGCGCAGCCAGCAGGCGGGGCAGGCAGGGGCGCCCGGCCTGGGGTGTGGTGGCGGGCAGGGCTCCGAGGAGCAGGCGGGAAGGGGCCGGCCTGACGGCACTCTTGGGGTCCTGCCCTCAGGAAGCCCTCTGGGCCTCTGCAGCTGCATGCCCCCTCATGTGCAGGCAGTGGGGGGCAGGGCGCCCTCCTTCGTTCTCCCTCAACCCACAGCTCCTGCGCCCAAAGCTTGGGGCTTTGACGGGTGCAGGTGACAGGCACACGGCTCCTGCACCTCCCCCAGCTGGGCCTGCCCCCGAGACCCCGGGCCCCGCCCGCACCCGGGATGGAGGCGCCCCAGGCTGCCTGGGAGTCCAGGCCATGAGCACAGGTCCTGAGTGACCCTCCAGGACGTGTTTGTTTCATCCCCAAACCTGCCGAAGCTGAGTAGGTGCCAGGGCACAGAACCAGGGTCCACGCACACGTGGCCTTTCCAGACACGCGCGAGGGACCCCACGCCGCAGGGACCTGCCGCCCGCAACCCGCCCACAGGCACGTGAACCTTGCAAGCGCCCGGCCTGGCCGGCCTGGCGTCCACACAGCCTCGGAGGCCGCGCGGGAAGGGCAGGCGTGGGGCTGCACCTCGCAGTG
>NW_004567236.1:55015-56155 GCF_000260355.1 Condylura cristata | reverse complement strand
CTGCCCTGCGGGCTGACCGCGGCCTGCCCGCCGCGGCTCCCCAGGAGTCAAGAGGGCGTGAGAGGAGGGATTGTCCCGGACACCTCACCCTGACCATCCCCGGGCGAGGCCTGGGGGGACTGTTCAGCAGAGTCAGAGGGCGGCCACAGCCCTGCAGAGGCCAGGTCTGGGCAGCCGTGTGGTGACCGGGTGGACTGTCCCGGCCACGTCCCCACCGGGTCTTTGGTGTTAGTGGTGAGGAGCTGGGCGTCCACCCGCAGCTTCCATAAGACCGACCGGCCGGGGCTCGTTACGTGGACCCCCGGGTGTGGGGACCGGGCCAGAAGCCTCGGGGCGCCCACCGCAGGCCCCGCCCCGCCCACCCTGCCCGCAGGGCCCCGGTGAGCCAAGGTCGGCAAAGAGCGAGCGCCGCTCCCCATGGCAGCAGATGCTGGGCGGATGCCCAGGCCGGGCCCAACCCCTCGGGGTTCCGCCAGAGCTTCCCGGGCCGGCGTGGGCCTGGGCTGACGCTGCTGAAATAGGCCACTGTCCAGCCCTCGCCCCGCACAGGTGCCGGGCTCTCTGCCGGCCGCTGGTCATCCCCCAGGCTGGCCCCACTGGCCTCCGGCCCGCCGGGGTAGGGACACAGGACTCACGCCCCTGCAGAGGCTGTGCCCTGGCCTGGGTCCCTTCGGAATCCTGGGGGCCGTGAAGCGATGGTCAGAGCGGGCAGCCCCAGGGCAGGCCGCAGGTGGCCGTAGCGGGGTCTGCAGTAGGGCACTGCCGAGGGGCGCGGGCCCCTTCGGGGTGCCGCCCAGACTCCCCACGCCGTCCGCCTTGGGGGGCGTTGCACGCAGCCTGAGCTGCTGTCTGCAAAGTTGGGGGACACCAAGTGCACCCGACAGCCTGTGCTGTGAGGAGGGGCCGCCCTGGGGGGGGGCCGGGCCGCCAGGGGGAGAGGACTGGCCTGCGGGGGCGAGAACCCAGGACCCAGGAGCCTGGAGCCTCAGGGCGAGGCGGAGGGTGGTGCGGTCAGGCAGATGGGGAACTCCTCGGCAGGAAAGGGGAAGTTCACCGGTTGGCGTGAGCGGGAGGGTGGGCGTGGGCACCCGCTCTCAGCCGGGGGCACGGGCTGGGGCGCCCAGCGCCAGGCCGCAGGGC
>NW_004567236.1:52391-53744 GCF_000260355.1 Condylura cristata | reverse complement strand
GGGTGCGGGGGGGCCGCCGGCCAGCTGGCCCTGCCCGGGGAAGCACCTGCACTTTCAGTTTCCGACAGGAAGCGGCTGCTCCCGTCTCCCCAGCTGCTCTGTGGGCCGCCCCCCCGAGCACCCCCAGCTGGGACGGACCCCCCCCGAGCACCCCCAGCTGGGACGGACCCCCCCCGGAGCACCCCCAGCTGGGACGGACCCCCCCGGCAGGCAAGGAGCCCCCTCCAGCAGCCAGGGGCTGGCCGGACTTGGGGTGCAAAGGCCCAGGGCTGTGAGCAGGAAGGACGGTCACACCTGCGCTGCCTGTCACCGCAGTCACCTGCTCTAGCGTGTGGGCCCAGCCCTCGGCCAGGGAAGGGGTGCTGGGCGGGGAGGGGGCCGAGGGGCCCGAGGACGGCGTGTCCAGACCGGCGGGAGGTCAGCTGGCCGGGCCCCCCGCCCTGAGAGCGGCGGCTGCTTGCAGGATGCCTCAGAGGCAGAGGGCTGTGCTGGGGTGGGGCCTGCGGGGCCAGGGACGGAGGCTCCTGGCGGCTGGTGCCTCCTCCGCCCCTCTGGGTCTGCAAGCCTGGGGCTTTCCGCACACTCAGAATGCACCCCACTTGGAGGAAGGAGGAAGCCCAGCACCCTGGGGAGGGTGAAGTTCCCAGTTCCCTCTCCGACGGACTCCCCGCGACCGCCTCGGAGGCCTGGCGTCACGGCCTTGGGGGACACAGGGCATGGGGGTCGGGAGCCTCGCCTAGCCTCCCTGGCCGGACCCCCAGCCTGCGGGTCCTCCCAGCAGGGAGGTGGGGCCGGGGCCAGTGGGGGTCTGTTCCCGGCCACCCTTCCATCTCAGCCTAGATGTGCCGGGACCTCTGGCCCCGAGGGCCAGCATGGGCTGGGGGTGCCCCAGCTAGATCAGACCCAGGGGAGGTCATGTCCCACGGGGCCTCCCAGTCCCCACCAGGCCCCTCGAGCCCTCACCTCTGCGACCAGGCCCTGGGCTCTGCCCTGGCCTGGGGCAGATGCTGGCCGGGCCCAGGGCCGGGGCCGCTGCTGACTGACCTGTGTGCCCGCCCCAGCCTGCGCTTGAGGCCCTGGCACGACCCCTCACTGCCCACCCAGGGGGACTCAAACAGCCCTGTGCCCATCCAGGAGAAGTGGGCACAGAGCAGGGGGCTTTGCCCTGAGGAAGCCGGGCCCGGCCGGCAGGCGGCGGTGGCCTGGACACGCACGGCTCCTGGCCCTGGTGCTCTGTCCACCGCGGGGCCACGCCTGGGCTGGCTCAGCCACGGAGCTGGGGCCGGGCGGCCTCGGGCCTTCCCGTGGGTGGGCCAGCAGGGCTGAGCGCTGTCCTTCCTGGACACCAGGCCA
>NW_004567236.1:19370-19979 GCF_000260355.1 Condylura cristata | reverse complement strand
GCATACAGGACCCTCTGGCCATGGAGCCCCCACATCCAGCTGCCGCCCGGGGCGCACAGCCCCTGCATCGGGCCCCCACGCGGCCCTCCCTGCTGGGTCTACACTGGGGGCTCCGGGCGGGCTCAGCGTCCAGCCTGGCCCTGGTGCCACGAGGGCACCCCCTCTGCGGGGCCCCCGGGCCCGCGCTCCCCCCGTGTGCTCCCCTAGTGCCCGAAGCGACGACGCCTCCTGTCCTGCGCAGCCCCCCGCTGCCCCCGGCACTGTCCCGGCCTTCCTGTCCAGCAGGGCTGTGTCCTCGCAGCCTCGGGCTTGGCTCTCCGCACGGTGCCCGCTAGGCCGGGCAGCTGGGCTCCTGGCACGGCCGCCAGCTCCCCCGTGGCTTGGCTTCAGTCCCACCGTCTGCACAGGGCGCCGCGGGGCTCGGCAGATGGGGCGGCAGGGTCGCCTCGGGGGACCTCCAGCCCCCCGCCCCGCCCAGGTGACCTCCAGGAGGTTAGGGACCCCTGCCAAAAAGTGGGGCAGGGCGGCGCCCGGGAGCGGTGGGGGCTGGGCGCAGAGGTGGCCCCAGCAGGAGCCAGCTGCGGCCCCACCGCCGCCCAGAGAGCCCGC
>NW_004567236.1:16000-16604 GCF_000260355.1 Condylura cristata | reverse complement strand
CCTGTCCCCTGTCCCCTGCGCCCGTCCCCTGTCCCCTGCGCCGTCCCCTGTCCCCTGCGCCATCCCCTGTCCCCTGCGCCATCCCCTGCGCCCGTCCCCTGTCCCCTGTCCCCTGCGTCGTCCCCTGTGCCCGTTCCCTGTCCCCGGCGCCGTCCCCTGCGCCCGTCCCCTGTCCTCTGTCCCCTGCGCCGTCCCCTGCGTCGTCCCCTGTCCTCTGTCCCCTGCGCTGTCCCCTGCGCCCGTCCCCTGTCCTCTGTCCCCTGCGTCGTCCCCTGCGCCCGTCCCCTGTCCCCTGTCCCCGGCGCCGTCCTCTGCGCCCGTCCCCTGTCTTCTGTCCCCTGCGCCGTCCCCTGCGTCGTCCCTGTCCTCTGTCCCCGGCGCCGTCCCCTGCGCCCGTCCCCTGTCCCCTGTCCCCTACGTCGTCCCCTGCGCCCGTCCCCTGTCCCCTGTCCCCTGCGTCGTCCCCTGTGCCCGTCCCCTGTCCTCTGTCCCCTGCGCCGTCCCCTGCATCGTCCCCTGTCCCCTGTCCCCGGCGCCGTGCCCTCATGCCTGGCCTCTTGCCCGCCCCGCGGAGCAGAAGCTTCTTGGGGGGAGCTGCCTGCTC
>NW_004567236.1:9771-11950 GCF_000260355.1 Condylura cristata | reverse complement strand
GGGGGGCCCAGCTGCCCTCAGCGAGGATCTGGAAAGGCCCTGCCTGGCCAGCTGCCCACATGGCCGCCCCGGCCTTTCCGGCTCTGCCGTGCCGTGTCCAGGGCCCGTGACCTGGGGGAGGGTCATTCGTGTGGTCACTAGTGATGGTGTTGCAGGGCACCCCAACGTGCAAAGGGACATAATCAAACTCAGCTCGGGCACACACAAGGCTGACAGTGGGCTTATTTACATGGGAAAGGGAATGAACAACTCAGGGAGAGAGGGAGAGGGAGCCGGGGAACTCGTGGACCAGCTCCGCCGACTGGAACCCCAGTAGCACGCTGAGAGCTGGCGAAAAGCCAGGAGACAAGCCGTGAGCCCTGAGGCCAAGGCCCCAAGGCCCACACGTCTGGTTCTGTATCAAACCTGCCTGCCTAACTCCACCCCCGGGCCCCACCAGGTCATCTCGGATTGGTGATGCTGGGGCCCGGGGGGAGTCCCCAAAACCTGTGTCTGTAGAGTTCTTTCAGGACATCCTTGCCCACTAACAACGGGGGCAGTGACCACCTCCAGGCCAGAATCACTTGGCCACCCCATGCTAGGGGCACGGGGCTCTGCCTCACCCAGCGCCCAGACCTGCTCTCCGAGTGCCCACCGCAGCCCCGGCAGGGCAGGGCAGGTGGCAGTGACTGACGGCGTCCAGGGGCTTGTGCGCCAGCTGCCTGATGGAGGCCAGACGCCTCCGGGCTGCTGACTTCTGGCACTGGCTGCCCTGGTCTCCCGCCCCACCAGTTTCCTGTCTGAGGGTCAGAGGGGACAGAGGACCCAGTGTCTTCCACTGGGTGAGCAGGAAAGGGGTGCTGGGCCCTTTCGGGAGCGTCTTTCCTCCCCCAGAGAGACAGAGGAAGGGCAGGTTCCTGGAGTCACAGCCGCAAGTCCATGCCACAGGCCAAGGCTACTCTGAGACTGTGATGGTCCCGGAGGCCCTCGCCCTCCCCGAGCCTCATCAGTCCCGGAAGCCGGGCCCAGACCTGGACTCCATGCAGCTGGCAGCCTCTCTGAGGGCCACAGTGCTGGGGCTTCCCGTGCTTGCTCCATGCAGCCTTCCCGGCCTGTCTGCCGCCGGGGGACTGGTCAAGGCCCCACAGCCCGGCCCTGGGAGGCACAGCCCCTCCCAGAGCCTGCCGTGAGGGCAGGGAGGGGCCAGGGCAGGACAGCTGTGCTCAGGTCGGCTGCACAGAGCGCTGGCCTCTGCCCCGCCAGCCAACCCTCTGCTTCCAGCCCTTACTTGGGGTCAGGAGGCTCAGCTCCCGAGGCTGCAGGGAGAAGCCTGGGTGGGCAGCTCGGCCAGTGTCTTCCAGGACCCTGTGCTGGATCAGAGAGTGGGGTCCTGGGGCCAGGAGGGAGGTGGAGGCCAGGCCCAGCCAGCTGGTGGACGGAGCCCAGCCAGGGTGCTGCCCACCCATCTGCCTGGGGCCTCAGTGGTCCTGCTGTGGCCGTAGCCTGGCCAGTGCATGCAGGAGGGGCTTCTCGGCAGGGCTGTGTGCAGCCTGTGCTGTAGGGAAGGGCCAGGGTCTACGTTGAGGGTCCTGGTGTTCCTCCGCTCCCAGCCATCCCTCACCAGACAGGCAGTGAATGGACACCCGAGGTGACCCCTGAACCTGTGCCCAGACAGTGCCACCCTTTGCCACAGGGCCCATGCTGCTCAGCCAGGAGGGGCTGCCCTACCTGGCCTGGCACGGCTTCCAGGCTGAGCACTGCAGGGTGGGGTCGTCGGGCGTCCAGGGAGATGCCCACTCGTCAGTCCAGGCTGCACGCCTGAGCTTGCTCCTGGACGCAGCCCCTCCGCTGTCTGCTCTCCTGAGGGCTGTGGAGAGGGGCGCAGGACCGCGAGATGCTCGGTGGGGCATGGGATGGCGGGCTCCCCCTTCCTAGCACCCTCAGGCCAAGGGGCGGGGTCTCGGCACCAGCCCCTGCCCGGCCCTGGCATATTGGCTCAGGGAGTCAAACCCCCACACCCGTGTGGCTTAGGTGGAGGCGAGCAGTGCGCAACCCCGCCCAGGACCCAGCGCCTGCCACATTCCAGGGCTCCGGGGCAGGCGTGGGGCTGGGCCCGGGGGGCATGTGTGTGTCCCTGGCGGCAGGGACCCCAGAGTCCTCCGCGGGCTTGGGCCAGCGCCCGGCCGCCGCCCTGGGGAGC
>NW_004567236.1:8219-9160 GCF_000260355.1 Condylura cristata | reverse complement strand
CCGCGGCCCCAGCCCCGCTGCCACCCCGAAAGCTCAGCTGCTGTCGTGGGTGGATCTGTTAGGTGCCTGCGAGGCTAAGGACGGAGAACAGCGCCCGCAGCAAGCTAACAGCCCAGCCGCGGCCTGAAGGCAGGGACGGGGCATCCGGGCGCTGGCCGGACACTGCACGGCCAGTCTCGGGTGGAGCCCGGGCCCTGTGGGCACCCTGTCCCCGCCACCCCCGCCCGCTGGGGAGGGCTCCAGCGGGGCTGGCTTGGGGCCGCCTCTCCTGACCTGGGACCACTTTGAATTCCCTGGCAGGAAGCAGGTGCTGGCTTCCTTCAGCAGGGTGGATGCAAGGGAAATGGTGCCCCGGGCCTGGCGCCTGACTGCTGGACGCTAGGGGCTGCGCCTGGCTTCCCGGGTCAGGGACGCAGCTCTGGCCGAGCGGTCGCGGGGGGCTTCCCCTCTGAGCGGCAGAGGCTGTGTTGGGGCCACTGAGGATTTCAACTCCTCAGGTGGACACTCCCATCTCGGGCCTGAGCAGGGTATGACCGACTGCTGCAGTCTCCCTGGCCCACGCGGCCCTCCTGTCTGCAGGAGCTGGGGCTGACCGGCCACGGGTGCCCAGCTCCCTCCTGCCGCTGCGACGGGTCACGGACTAGCCCCTCCATCGAGAGGAGGCAGCAGAGATGTTTCAGCCTGAAAACAGTGCCCCCCACCACACGGGCACGCTCTTCCAGGCCCACGAGGCCGGGTTCCCGGTGCCCGCTGTCCGGGACGTGCTGCGGCGGCCGCCCCAGCCTGCCGGCGCCTGCCATCCAGGCCGCCTGCGGACACGCACCCGCTGAGCCCCATCCAGCGCCGTGATCACCAGCGTTCAGAAACGACCACGGAGCCTCGAGCTCCGAAGTCCGAGGGCTCTGGAGTCCGTACACTAACGTGGCGAGGTCAGAGCCCAC
>NW_004567236.1:4859-7449 GCF_000260355.1 Condylura cristata | reverse complement strand
CCGAGGCCTGCCACGGCGCCGAGGAGCCCGGCGTGGGGGCCGTGCCCGAGCGGGACTGGTGGCACCGGGGCGCCATGATCATCTACACCAGCGGGACCACGGGCAGGCCCAAGGGCGTCCTGAGCACCCACCACAACCTCAGGGCCGTGGTGAGTGTGCGGCCGCGGGGCCCTCACGCCTGCACCCCGGCCCCACCTGCAGGGCCTCCCTGGACGCCGGGGCTCCCACGGGGCGAGGGGGCGGACACAGGACGGGTGGGTGGGGCAGCGCCAGGAGGTTTGCAAGGGGCCTCAGACCTGCCGCTGGGCCCTGCTGTCCCTGGGCGGGGGGTGGGCGGCAAGGCCCTGTTTCAGCAGTGATCTCGGGGTCCCCACCCGCCAAGGGCCTCCACATCAGGCCGCCCTCAGTTTCAAGGTCACCGTCCCCATCTGCAAGGCGGGGAGCTGGGTGTCAGCCCTCAGGCCGCCTGCAGACCCACGTGCCGAGGCCACAGCAGGAGAGTGGGCGCTGCCGGCGCAGCTGGCCCACGCCGAGCCCCTTGTCCACAGGTAACCGGGCTGGTGCACAAGTGGGCCTGGACCCGGGACGATGTCATCCTGCACGTGCTCCCTCTGCACCACGTCCACGGTGTGGTCAACAAGCTGCTGTGTCCACTTTGGGTGGGCGCCACTTGCGTGATGCTGCCTGAGTTCGACGCCCAGCAGGTGGGTCTGTGGGTGGGGGCTGGGGACCTGCGGGGCAGTGGGGTGGCGGGGGCAGGCCGGGCCAGCCCCGCGCTGGAGGCTGCTGTGTGCCTGCGGGTCGCCCTGCCCGTGGCCCCTGCGGCAGACCCCTGTGTCCCCTACAGGCCCCGCCACCAGCCACCGGCCTCTGTGCCTGTCCGGACTACGCCGGGGCTTAAATTGAAGGTGTAAGTGGGCAACTCCCGCCAGAGGCCCATTCCTGCGGCCAGGTCCCTGCCCTCTACCCGCCACTCTTGAGGGCCCTGTGGCCTGCTGGCCCCCTGGCCCCTCCCTGCACGTCACTGTGGAGCCCCTCTGGCCCAGCCACCGGCACGCCGTGCTTCCTGGCCGCTCAGCCGCCCGCAGGCCCCTGTCCAGGGTGGGTGTGTGCCGAGGGCTCTGTCTGCACCCTGAGTGGGGCCCGTGTGTCACTGCTGTTGGCCACCACATCCAGCTGGCAGTGCCCAGAGAACCTCCAGGGAGCCAGGGCCAGCAGGCCTGGATGAGCCCTCCTGCCTCAGTTTCCCTTCTGCAGTGGGGGTAGCAGGGGCCCGGAGGACGCCCGGGGACAGATGGCTCTCCCCTGAGGGCTGAGTCGGGTGGGCACAGCCCGCGCCCGGGCCCGCCCGCCCAGGCAGAGGTGACCCTGGCCCTGCGGGAGGGCGTCCGGACCCATCTCTGCGGGACCCAGGACAAAGGGCCCAGGGTGCGTGGACTTGGCTGGCAGTGCCTGAAGCGGAGCGCGAGGGCGTGGGGGCCCCCAGTGGCAGCTCCCAGTGCCAGGCGCAGGCTGCCTGGGCAGGGGCCCCAGTGCAGCTGACCCCTGCTCCCGCACTCTGCAGTCCCTGGCCCCTGGGCCGCCTGTCTCTGTCTGGAGAGCCCAGCCCCTGGCTGCTGGCTCGGAGCTTTCTCAGCCTGTGTGCCTCACAGAGGGCTCCAGGACGCCTGGAGACTGGTCTGCGGGACTTCACTCGCCGAAGCCACCTGCCTGTCTCCTCCTGGAGGGGGACTCCCGTGAGCGGGGGGCACAGGCTGGGCCCCTCTGACTCTTGGGCCCAGCCCCTGCAGAGGACGACGGCGACCCCAGGCCGAGCGGTCCCGGTGTGGGCCTAGACACCGGGGCACCTCCAGCCCCAGAAAGACCCAAGGGGGCCGTAGGGGCTCCTGTTGCAGGGGCCTGTTGAGGAGGGAGCGCCCGGGCGTCCAGCGTGCCTGGCTGACGTGGCCGCAGATGGCGCACGGGCCAGCCCCGCCAGAGCGGGCAGCCTGTAGCGGCCTGCGGACAGGGCTCCGCCCCCTTGGCCAGAGGAGAGGGCACCCTCACTGGCACATCTAGATGCCTGCTGGGGCCCTGAGCTGGCCGCCGGGGACGGGGTGGGGGCAGCTGGCACCGTGGGGACTGTGCCTGCACTGAGGGGGCAGCTGCCCGGCGAGTGCAGGTAGCCTGGGTGCTCCACATCCGAGGGTCCTGGACCCAGAGGCCGCCCACTGGGCAGCCAGTCCGGCGGTTCCAGGAGCCCGGCTGGCCACACGCATGCGCGCGGCAGCGGACCCTGCAGCCTGGGCTCCGCCTTGCGCGGTCTTGGCAGCCCCGAGTGCAAGCGGGGCTCCGCGAGCCCGGGTCTGCAGGCCAGTCAGCCAGCACACGCCCCGCCCCGCCCCCGGGCCCCAGGAACCTCACAGGCACCCAGGCTGCCGAGGCGGGAGCCCCGGCCCCGTGTCCAGCGCGTGGCCTCGGTGAAGCCCCGGCCGCTCCCCGGAGTGCGGATGCTGGTTGAGGAGGCGGCTCTCCCGCCCCGCCCCCTGGGCCTGCAACAGGCAGACCCCCCACACGGCCCAGTAGGCCCCGCCCCTGCCCCACAGGCTCC
>NW_004567236.1:711-1810 GCF_000260355.1 Condylura cristata | reverse complement strand
CTGTGTGCTCGGCTCACGCTGCCCCCTCGCTGCAGGTGACCCCGGGGCTCAAGGAGAAGGAAGGGGAGCTCTTGGTCAGGGGGCCCGCTGTGTTCCGAGAGTACTGGGGCAGGCCGGAGGCCACCAGGAGCGCCTTCACCCCGGACGGCTGGTTCAGGACAGGTAGGGGCCCCCCCTCGCTGGCTGCTGCCCCAGGGCACCCCGGAATTTTCCCTCCAGGCGGGAGGCTGTGCCTGCCCATGCTGGGGTGCTGCTCGCAGCTGTGTGCCCCCACCAGGGCCCACCCCCGGGGTGCACCCCAGCCTCACCCCACAGCTCCTGGCAGGATCGGGCCTGCCTGTGCCCCGGGGCTGCCGCGGGCCACGCGGCCTTTGTGGGTGTCTTGAAGGTTTGTTCAAAAGAGAAAGCCTTGGTCTGGCCATGCGGGGGTCCCCCGGTGGCCCGGTCCCCGCGGGGGCAGAGTCCTGTTCTCCGACAGCTGGGGGAGGCTGTGTACCGTGTTCGCGCCGTGTCCACCCTGCGCTGGGCTCGCTGGCGCTGGGCGGGGCGGTGTGGAGCCCAGCGGCTCGGGCTGCTCCGGGGACCTAGCGCTGGATGTTGGTGAGGCCTGGGCGCCTGGGGGTGGGCAGCACCCGGGCCACGCTCGCTGCCCGCCGAGCCTGCGTCTGTGTGCCCCACGGCCCTCCTGGCCTCTCACGCCCTGGCCGGAGGACCCGTCCCGGCTGCCCAGTCTGCTTGGCGCCGGAGGCCTGAGGGCCCTGCCCGCCTGGAGGTGGGTGTCAGGGCCGGTCAGGCCTGGACCTGGGCCCACGCCTGCCGGGCCCCATGGCGTCCTTCACTGACCTTCAGGGCAGGTGCCGCCCCGCCCTCGCGCTGGGGCGCCCAGACCCCGCGCCCTCCCCGTCACCTCGAGTCGCCTGCAGAGCCGCGGGCCCCGGAGCCGGCCAGGCTGGGGGCGCGGGGCCCGCACCCCGAGGGGCACGGCTGAGAGCCAGGCTTGTGGCTCGTTACTGTGAAGAGGTGTCTCTGGGAGAAAGTGACTGTGAGACCCAGTTTGATTTCATTGTGACGCCCCGCACTCAGCAAGGGGGTGTGCGTA
>NW_004567236.1:0-496 GCF_000260355.1 Condylura cristata | reverse complement strand
ACGGGACCCCCGCCGCGTGGGTGCACACGGGCGCCCCGAGCGCTGCTCACGCCCCAGGCCGCAGATGGCTGAGTCCGGGCCAGGCGCCCACGTGTCCCTCCACCCTCCCGCCAGGGACGAGGACGGGGACGGACCTGAGGGGGCGGGACGGACGGCGAACACGGACGAGGGCCCGGACGGACGTGAGGACGCGGCCGGACGCTCCCTGGCGGCTTGTGCTGTCTGGGCCGGGGCAGGCGGCCGGAGCCGACTCTGGGCCCCCGGGCCAGCGCCACCTGCAGGTGGCCACAGAGACGGGCGGTGGACAGCAGGTGCAAGAGCGGCCGTGATGCCCACCTGGGCGCCCTCGGCCCGTGCCTCCCTCGTGGGGCCAGGCCCTGGTGTGTGCTCGTGTGCGCGGCCAGGCCGGGGGCTGCGGCGGCCCTGCGGTCAGTCCTCGTGGCTTCTCTGTGCTCAGCGCAGCCGCGAGGGGCAGCCGGGGCCTGCCGGGCCCGTG
>NW_004567235.1:54702-56886 GCF_000260355.1 Condylura cristata | reverse complement strand
CCGGGCCCCGCAGCCCTGAGGGGGGCGGCGCCCCTGCTTCTGACAGTGCCGCGGCCCCTCGAGCCCCGGGCGGCGCCCTTACGCGCCTCTCTGAGCTTCCCGGCGGGAGTCAGCCTGGCCGCCGCCTCTGCCGCCTTGGGCCCGAGCACAGCCCTCGGTGCGCACCTCCAAGCAGCTGTCCTTGCCGCCGGCCCTCGCCGCCCCTCCCCGCCCCTCGCCTCCGGGTGGCGACGGCTCCCCGAGTCTCCAGGACGGACCAAAGACTCGCATCTCACCTGTTTGCGCAGGAACATCTCGGGCCTCCCTGTGCCATTGCCCCACACGCATAGTCGTTATTTACAAGGCGGCGTGGTGAAGCTGCGTCATCATCGTCGGGCTTCTCCAGAGCTGGAGCGGGCGCCGGGCCTTTCCTGCCGGGCCGGCAGGCGTCTGTCCTGTGGGCGGACCGGGCTGCCCTGGCCGAGGGACGCGGTGCGCTCCGGCGTCGACTTGCTCTCCGTGGGCGCGCCCTCGTGGAGGCGCCAGCGGGCGGCGGGGCACAGGCCTCGGCTCTGGCTGCGGGCGGGGCCACTGAAAATGACCTCCTCTCTTCCAGAGCATGACGGATACCTAGCGCCCGGCAGAGCCATGGCGGCTGCGCACCTCGACCCCAACCTGAACCACACGCCGCACCCCAGCACTAAGACGCACCTGGGGGCCGGCGTGGAGCGCTCCCCCGGGGCGATGGAGCGGGTCTTAAAGGTCTTTCACTACTTCGAGAACAGCAGCGAGCCGGCCACGTGGGCCAGTATCATCCGGCACGGGGACGCCACTGACGTCAGGGTGAGTGCTCCGGCGGGGACAGGCGCGGCTTGTCTGTGGTCGGGACGTGCCCTGCTGGGGCTCCCCGCGGTGCCAGTGGCTTGTGCACCCCCTTAAGACTCTCAAGGAAGAAGGAAATAAGCGGCTAAAACAGCCTGTAGCGCTTGTGGGCCAAGCCAGGCGTTTCCCGCCTCGGCCACCCGAGGGCCGGCTCCCGGCGGCCGTCTCTTCAGGCGCTGCTGCGGGCCTGTCGCGCCAGCCCTGGGTGAGGCTGCAGAGCGTGGCAGCCGAGTGAGGCCTTGGCTGGAGAGGGCCCCGGGGCGTCGCCCCTCCCCGTGCGGGGTGCTCCGAGCGCCCGTGGACAGCGGCCCCTGCGACCCGGCGGCTGGCAGCCCGAGTCGTGTGGCTTTTGAGGACCGCCTGCCTCCCTGCCCCTCTCGGAGAACCACGCTCATGTCGGGGGACAGGCGCCCGGTGTCGGGCTCCAGTGTCTTCGCCCCTTCCCGGCAGTGAACCGTTGGGTGCTCTCCATCCTGCGTGTCGTAGCTGTTTTGGGCCAGGATGAAGGGACCGGTGGAATTTAGAGTTGAGGCTGTGCGCTCAGTATGCGTCAGCTCTGTAGCGCTGGTGACCCGAATGGGCTGATGGATAGAGGACTTGTCACTCAGGCCCGAAACACGCGCCAGGTGCCCGCTCGTGGGTGGCTGACTCGTGGCCGACTCTGTGCGCCGCTGGCGAAGCTTGGGGCGTTTATCACTTGTGTCGTTCCGCTTCATGAGGCGGCCTCGGGGACTCGCTCGTCGGGCCCTGGGCCCGCAGCCAGGGCGCCGCTCGTGCGGCCCTCCCACGGGTGCCCCGGGGGCGGCAGCGTCGTCAGAAGTGAGCTTGAGCTGTGCGTCCTGATGCGGCCGAGGAGGATGCGCGGCAGCTGGCTCAGGCAGCCTCCCGCCAGCGCCCCGCGGGGCTGCCTGCCCGTCGGCGGGGGCGCCCGTGGGCCGGAGGGATGCGCCTGTTTCTCAGGCCTCCTGTTCATGACGTGGAATTGATTGATTTGATCCGATGCTCTTTCACCAAAGACTTCGATGATGATCTGAAAGAGCTGAACTGGCACCGTGATTTCCGGGCCGTGACGGCCGTTTCTGGGGTGTTTCAGGGCATCATCCAGAAGATCGTGGACAGCCACAAGGTGAAGCACGTGGCCTGCTACGGGTTCCGCCTCAGTCACCTGCGGTCCGAGGAGGTGCACTGGCTGCATCTGGACATGGGCGTCTCCCACGTGCGGGAGAAGTACGAGCTCGCACACCCGCCGGAGGAGTGGAGGTGAGAGCGGGGCGCGCCCGTCGCGCGGAGAAGCACAGAGGCCGCGCGTCTGCCGGCCGCTCC
>NW_004567235.1:51894-52516 GCF_000260355.1 Condylura cristata | reverse complement strand
CCGCGCCGTGGTTCCGCCCGGCCCCGCCTGGGGCTCGGGCCGAGCCGGGCGCCCGTGACGTCTCTCCTTCCTGCTGCAGGCGCTCGTACTGGGAGATGCGGGGCAACGCGCTGGAGAAGAAGTCCAACTACGAGGTGCTCGAGTGAGTACACCGGCGGCGCCGGCCGCTTCTCGGGGCGCCCTGGGGCAGCGGCGCTCGTCGGCACGTGCGGTGACGCCGGGCGGTCAGCACGCCCTGCGGCCCGGGGCCGGCGTCGGCCGGGTGTCCCGCCTGACCCGTGTCCAGCCCAGCCTCGCCTGGACGTCCGCGGCGGCGGCCGTACCGCTGGCGAAGGGCTTTTCTGCACAGAAGGTGGCAGGGGGCTTTGTGCCGCGCCTGTGTCAGAAAACGTGGACACCCGCCCACGGCGCCACGGAGGAAGCTAGCTCGTGTACTCGTGGTCGTGCTGGGGCCTGGTCCTCGCGGCGGGCCCCTGGACAGTCCCCCCTACTGTTGTCAGCGGGGCCCAGCCTTCGGCCCCCACCGGCCGTTCCAGGCGGGGTGTTCCTGGCGCGCGTGGTGTTGGAAGACGGGGCAAGCGCGAAGGCGACCCCTGCACGGCCGGCGGCGGGAGTGCCCGGC
>NW_004567235.1:49073-50379 GCF_000260355.1 Condylura cristata | reverse complement strand
CTGCCACCTGGTGGCCAAGGAGCCCGGGCTCTGGGCATCGCCCTGCCCGAAGCGTGAGCCTGGTGGTGACGTTCACCCAGAGGTGGGGTTGCAGGACGGGCCTAGGCCCGTGTTTCCGACTTGCACTTAAATGGTCGCTTTTCACCTGTAGAAAGCGGAATGATACGCTCGGTTAGGTGAGCAAATCCCTCTGTGGGAAAAGCAGTCAGCTTTTCCCCGGGGGTTTGACTGGACATGTCCCCGGTGGGCAGCAGGTTTGCTCGTGCGTTTGGTTTACAAACAGGCAGTATTGAAGAGGGTCTCCAGCACCACGGATTCAAAGGCAGACGGCCGCTTAGAAGAGCGAGTATTGATGCTTTTGCACACTCCTGGAAAGTGGCCGCCTCCTGTCTCGGGCCTGCTGCAAACGGGCTCTTGTGCCCCCTTCCTTCCGGAACAGCCTGTGGGAGAGTAACTTCCCTGCTGGTGTTCTGCAGCGTCCTTGTTGACTGACTTAGTGTTGCTACTTGTTAACGCGTTTCTGTTTACATTTCAGAAAAGACGTTGGCTTGAAGCGATTTTTCCCCAGGAGTTTACTGGACTCTGTCAAGGTAACTGGGCCAGCTTTCTCGCAGTCACCGGCTGTGCCGTGCGAAACAAAGTGGCGTCACCTTGTCCCTTCCCAGCCGGAGGTGTCGTGCTGCTGCAGCGGCAGTGCTGACCAGCGGGCTTTCAGGGTGCGGGCTCGTCTGGGCCGTCGTGGGCTTGTGCAGAGCAGCGCTGCCCGTCCCGCCCGGGCACGGTGTAGGAGGCTGCCCCGGGGTGGCCCGTGGCCTCTGCGTGCATGGCCCGCAGTGCCCGTGTGGGAGAAGACACAGACTCGCGTCAGAGTCCAGCCGGCCGAGCCCTGAGCTCTGTCCCGGCAGCCTCGCGGTCTGGCGTCTCACGTCCACGACGAGTAAAGGAACACCGCAGACGACTGTGCACGGGCCTGGCGAGTGCCCGCCACTGCGCGGAGCGTGAATGCCGGCGGGCATGGGGGGGGCACCCCCGGGGGCCGCCGCCCTGGGGGCAGACTCGTCTCCAGAGGAGGCCACGCTGGCCAGGAGACCCGCCGGGAAGCCGCCGCCCGGGGTACTCTGGCTCCGCCTCTCTGACGGCCGCAGCACTGAGGTGAGGCCTCGGCCTCTAGCTGTGGGGTCATCTGGTGACGGCGGTTAACGGGAGGGACGTCGGGAACGTGAGTGCAGTGAGGACCCGCCGGCTTGCCCTGGTGTGGTGAGGAGGGCGCCGCGTGGCCGGCAGTGGCCGGGGCTGTCTGGACGGG
>NW_004567235.1:9356-10965 GCF_000260355.1 Condylura cristata | reverse complement strand
CTCCACATGGGTGGGAGTTCCCGATACAGCCCCTCTGGCCTGTACCCCAGTTCTATATGAATAAATAAATCTTTAAAAAAAAAAAAAGACAAAGAGGTGAATATGCCCAGGACAGCCTGCCTCTGGTTCTCTCACACCTGTGTCGGTGTCAGCAGGGCCAGTCCCTGGGGGGCAGCGTGGCAGGCCGTGCACAGAGCGTCTTCTGCCCGGAGGCCCAAGGCGTTGGCGGGGGCCGGCCCTGCACGGCTCCGACAGACCTGCGCGGTCTGCGGCGTGTTGTCCTCGAGTCTTGGGGTGCTGCATTCAGCAGCCGTGGGTCTGCAATCGCAGAGGTCGTGGGAGCAGCCGTCAGCCAGACTGAGGCTCTGTGGGGGAGCTGAGGCCGTGGGGTGCAGGCCCAGGCTTGTTGCTCGGCCACGGTGTGGCCGTTGCGGGGCAGTGTTCCCCGAGTGGCATCGTGTCTGCGGCCTTGTCGTGGGAGTTGGCCTTTGAGCACCATGCGGACAGAGCTGTGACTGGCTTGGAGAAGGGACCCTGCCGCTCAGGACACACATGCTGCGTTTGCAGCGGCGCCGGCCCGCCCTCGCTGCTGCCTGGTGGACGGCCGGTGGCGCCTCCCACCCGGGCACGGGGCTGCCAGTGGGGGCTGCGTCGTGCAGGTGCCGGTGCAGAAGAGCTTCTGACAGGCCGCGTGGCTTCAGGCAGGAAGCAGCCTCCCTGAGAGAGCTGGACCCGAGAGCTGCCCGCTGCCCGGATCAGCGGGACAAGCTGGAGCATTTTCGGCAGCCCTGGCTCCTGGCGGGGCGGGTCAGCACGCTGGCATGGCGGTGAGCCCACAGGACAGGGTTATCTGCGTCTGAGTGTCGTTTCACTGTCCCGACACCGACACAGAAAGCTTGTGTTTTTGACATTGTATAGATGACGTGTGGAGACACAGGCTAAAATATCTTAATCTTTAATTAAAGAACAGCCTCTCTTTTCTTGGGGGGGTTCATTTATGCACACAAGGACCGGGGTGTAAGTCAGAGGTGCAGAGGGGGTGAGAGTACTCACCAGAGAGCGTGGGGAGCAGATCCACCGAAATACACTGCTGCGGGGCCAGCGGGGGACAGAAGAGGCCTCTGTGCCTGGGTCACCCCCTGGCGGCCGCAGTGGCCGGCAGCAACTGGACACTGCTGTGCCTCTGACCCCTGCGCCACCGGGGGGGCCCAAGAACAGCACCTTCAATTTTTTAGAATCCTTTGGAATCTTCTTACAGCCTGAAATGCCAGTTTTAGATTGGATGAATGACATGAACTTGCCGGTGCTGATTCAGTGTATGTTTTTCCTAGTGGTTTAATATTTGCCTCCAAGATTCCTTCCAAAGGTGGTGTCTGAATTCCTCCTTGGTCATCATCAAGCATTTTCCTTCTCACTGCTAGACTGTTGGGTCTAGATACTACCTACAAGAGTACCCTGTTTCTCCCGAAACCCTTCAGTGACGTTTGCAAGTGCTCACAGCATCTGACCTTCAAGAGTTCCTTTTGGGGGTCCCCCCCGTGGTGCAGGGGTAACTAGGGAGGTGTCGCCGCCGGCGCAGCACAAGTTCGCCCCCAGCCAGAGGGGCCCC
>NW_004567235.1:3478-4658 GCF_000260355.1 Condylura cristata | reverse complement strand
GCGGTGCTGGCCGGGCAGGGCCGCTGGCGGTAGGTCCGTCCCGGGGCGTCCGCGGGTCAGGGCCGTGCGGCTCTTGGGGTGTCGCGCCCTCTCGGCTCCCCTGCGCCCTCTGCAGGGCTGGGGGTGGGGGTGGGCAGGCTGTCCGCCAGGCCTCTCCGCACTGGTCTGGAGGAGGCGGGAGGCGGCCCCTGCCCTCGCCACTGCGGTCCACGGGGCCGTGGCCAGGCCGGGGGAGGGCTGCGTGCTAACTCGCGCTGGCTGTCCGCTCCCCTGAAACGATGTGTTGTCTCTCTAGCACAATCCTGGAGGAAGAGAAGGTCCAGCAAGAAGAGCGCATGCGGATGGAGTCCAGAAGACAGGTCCCTGCGTCCTGGGACTCTGGAGGGGCCGACGAAGCGCCGCCCAAGGTAGCGAAGGCCCCGGCACGCCCTGCCGGGCTGCTGGGGGCTCTGGTGCGGGCGGCCCCGGGGGGCGGGGCCCGCTCCCTGCCAGAGCTGCCCGCGCCTGGCCGTCTGCCTGCCGCTGCCCTCCCGAGCCGGCTCCTGGCTTGCGCTGCGGCCGCGCCTCTCTCAGCCTGTCTGCGCTGGGGTCGCCGTCCGCTTCAGCGCGCTTCCTCTCCTCGCGCCCTCACTGGCGCCCAGGGAGGGCCTCCTGAGGGGGTCAGGGCTCGTGCTGGGCAAGGCACCGGCTACGTTCACGCTCCTCTCTCGCTCTTAGAAGACGGCGCACCACCGCCGGGGCGGGACTGGGGGACGGCGTCCTGCACGCCGCCGTCTGCCTCGAGCCCCTCAGCCTCTGCCCACCTGCCCTGCCCACGCGGCAGCTCAGCGTGCTGGGGCTCGGCTGGGCAGAGGCGTCCCCAAGCCCTGTCGGTGCGCGAGGACTCTGCCTCGCGCGGAGGGCAGGGCACATCGCGCGGCTGGCCACGAGTGACCGGTGCGGCGGTCTGGGGGTGTGCCGATAACCGGGGCGGCGGGGTGTCGTTACCTGCTGTCTGCCGCGGTCAGAATGTCTGAGGAGCCCAGCGGCTCGTTGTTTTGTCGTGAAGGCGTTCAGGGTGTTCACACGGAGCCGTCATGTAGCGCGCTGTTTGGGTCGTGCCGCCTGCAGGCTTCTGCCCGTGCGGCCAGCTTCTGCGCCACGCAGCGGCGAGGGCGCCCTCGCCCCGTCAGCCCAGGCG
>NW_004567235.1:0-1003 GCF_000260355.1 Condylura cristata | reverse complement strand
GCGAGGGAAGGGCAGCCGGGTGTCCGCCGCCCTCGGCCCTTGGCCGCCTTCTGACGGGCAGTGCCGTGGTCGCGGCCTCAGGGCCGTTGGGCGGGGCCTGGGCCCAGTGTCCCAGACTGACGGTGACGCCCTCGCTTTCCTGGTGCCGTCATCTGCAGCACAAGTTCTCGATTTTGATCTGACTTGTTTTTTCTCTAGTTGGAGCTTTTTTGGAATCGCTGCTAAGAGAACGTTGCCTGCTTCCCGAGGTCACACAGACCCCGTCCTGCCTTTTCTCACGGGAGCTGCACCCCTCGCGCTCTCGTCCGTCCGTCACCGTCCCGCTGGGCTCCTTCTGGCCGTGGGGGGGCGAGGTCACCCGCCGCGGGTGGCCGTGTGGCCGTCTCTCCTGTGCTGAAAGGGCCGCTCCTCGCGGGGCGCCCTGCAGCGTCGTCGCCTCCCACGGGGCCCACGGCGCCCCCCGTCCTGCCGCCCGGTGGCACGGGTGTCCACGTGACCGCACCCCCGCTCACGCGCCGCTGTCGCTTCGTCCACAGCCCAGCCGACCCGGCTACCCCAGTCCGAGGTCCAGTGACGGGTTTTACCCCAGCCCTCAGCACGTGGTGCCGGCCAATCACTACCAGGTAAGCCGGGGCGCAGCCGCGCGGCCCGTTCTCGGCTCTGCTCCCCGTGTCGTGCTCTGCTCATGGCGCGGCCGGGCCCGAGGACACGCGCAGGGCAGTCGCGCTGACCCAGGCAGCTACCCTGGCTGGCCAGAGCAAGCGTCCAGGCTGCTTCCCAAGAAGGCCACTTAGCACCCGCTGCCCCCGCGGTGAGGGCCGCGTGGCCGGGGAGGCCCAGGTGCCCCTGCCGTGACTCGGGCAGACAGAGAAGCTGGCAGGAGGGACAGGCCCAGAGGCAGGCGCAGTTCTCGTCGGGGCAGGAGAGCAGCCCCAGAGGACGGCTTGCTCAGGGCGGCGCGGGCCTCGGCGCTGCCAGCGCGGTGAGCGTCGGGCGCGTCACG
>NW_004567234.1:57863-58458 GCF_000260355.1 Condylura cristata | reverse complement strand
CTTTCCCAGCCGCGGTGTGGGTGGGAAACAGAAGAGCCCGGAGCGCCACTGCCTGTCTCCCACAGGCCCGAGGTCGCGGTGGAGTCCTCTGCTCTCTCCTGTTCCAGGGCAGCCCAGAGCGGACTGGGCGCCTGTCCGTGGGCCTCACCCAGGCTCACAACTCAGCTACACTGCAGGTTTTGATGCGCACAGAACTGGGGCGCAGGCCAGAGGTGTAGGGGTCAGAGGGCTCCCCAGAGACCGAGCGGGGAGCAGGACAGGCAGATGGACGAAGCCCACGGCTGAGGGGAGCGGCGGGGAGGGGGCGGGGGTCTGCGGCGCCCTGGGGTCCCCCCAGGGGCAGGACCTGGGTGCTGCGACCCGCCCGCTGCGCCCCCAGGGGGCGCCCTTCCCCGCCCTGCCTGAGTCCCAGGCGGATGGCTGACGCCGTTTCCCACGGAAATGCGCTTCTCCAGCCACTTTTTCATCACTTGTTTGACCCCCGACTGGGGGCTCGGCCTGTGGGCAGTGACCTCGGGCCCCGCGGGGAAGCCGCGGGAGTGGCGGCACCCAGGCCCCCGGAGTCCGCCCCGCTGACCTGGGGCTCGGCCGCCCC
>NW_004567234.1:54329-55258 GCF_000260355.1 Condylura cristata | reverse complement strand
ACACCTTAGGGCTCGGCTGACTGAACACACGGGTCACGCGGCCGGGAGAGCCGGCTCCCGAGCGAGAGAGCGAGAGACGCCATGGCCCCTATGTAGCCCCCCAATGTCCCAGAATTCCTGCTGGCTCCGCCCTGGGGTCCTTGCAGCTCTCTCCCAGGTGCTGCTGGGAGTTGTAGTTTCTAGTCACTGGAGCAGGGGGCGGGGTCCACCAGACTCCTCCGAGTTCCTTCAGGACGTCCTTCCCCCTAACAAAATGGCCCCTATGTAGCCCCCCAATGTCCCAGAATTCCTGCTAGCTCCGCCCTGGGGTCCTCGCAGCTCTCTCCTGGGTGCTGCTGGGAGTTGTAGTTTCCAGTCCCTGGAGCAGGGGGCGGAGTCCAGAAAGCCAGAGCAGGGGGCGGTGTCCACAGGACTCCCCAGAGTTCCTTCAGGACGCCCTTCCCCCTAACAAAATGGCCCCTATTTACGCCCCAATATCCCAGAATTCCTGCTGGCTCCGCCCTGGGGTCCTCGCAGCTCTCTCCCGGGTGCTGCTGGGAGTTGTAGTTTCCAGTCCCTGGAGCGGGGGGCGGAGTCCAGACAGCCGGAGCAGGGGCGGGGCCCACCGGACTCCCCCAGTTCCTTCAGGACGCCCTTCCCCCTAACACTTCACTCTCAGTGTGCTGGGCACAGACGGCCTGGGGCCTCGGCCGGGAGGCGCAGAGCAGGCCCAGCCTGCGCCCGGAGCACCCGCCTGCTTCCGAGCCCGTTGAAACAGTAGCAGCGTCAGAAAGTTCGAGACGAAACACAAGACCGGGTCTCGGGGTCCCGTCACGAGGCCCCAGGCCGCCCCGCCCCGCCGCCCGTCTGCCCCGGCCCACCTCCAGTGCTGGTCTCCGGCGCCGTCCCCAAGGCCCTGCCAGCCGCAGGCACGAGTGTCCCCGAGGCCC
>NW_004567234.1:52249-52894 GCF_000260355.1 Condylura cristata | reverse complement strand
CGGCCAGCCGCGCCCTGACCCCCGTCCCACGTGGCCTCGGCGCGGGGCTCACACGTGGGGACCGGCACTGGCCCTGCCAGCAGACGGGGGTGTGGGGGGCGCCCTGGCAGCCCCTGACCTGGACACTGCTCTCGCCTGCTGCGGGGTCACCGGCAGCTCTAGCCCAGGGCCTGGGGCCTGGGCTCGGCACTGGGGGTGCTGGCTGCAGCCAGGAGGGGTCGGGGGCACCCCAGGGGTGCTACAAGGTGAAAAGAAAGGAAAGAGGGCGTGTGGGCAGGACACGCACCCCCACCCCGGGCCCCCCACCTGCCCCAGGGCTGGGGGGCGCGTCCCCACGGTCAGAGGGACTTGGGACTCCGTCCTTGAGGTGTGGGGCCTTGTCCACTGGGCTCGGGCGCCGTGCCCCGCCTCTGCCTGGACGCTGAGGGGCGCAGCTGCGACCTCACAGAGGCCGGAGCGGCCGGACGCGGAGCTCGGGCTGTCGCACGGAGTTTCACGGTCGCCAGGCCGTCTGGGGGCTTGCAGGGTCCCTCCCAGGAACGCGGCCCGCAGCGTCCGGCTGTGTGGGTCACCGCGGCCCGCAGCGTCCAGCTGTGTGGGCCTCGCGGCGCTGCAGCTCCAGGCTGGGGCTCCTTCTGCGGCCCC
>NW_004567234.1:48373-48954 GCF_000260355.1 Condylura cristata | reverse complement strand
GGGCAGGGCCAATCTCGCAGCGGACAGGCCGAGGGCGACGCTGGGCGGCGCGCCAGTGAGCGAACTGAGCGCGAGCCGCGACCCCGGAGCCCACGCGGCCCTGGCCTGTCACTGTCACGTAGTTGTGACAGTGGCTAGCAGTGCGGCGGAAAAGTGGACTGTCCGCACCTGTCCGCCTGGCTTACCTGGCGCGACGCGGGCTCGGGCCTGGGCCGCCTCCGCTGCCCAGCAGCCTCCAGGGTGGCCTGCGGGTCCCGGGCGGAATGCGAACTGCGCGCGCCCGACAACAGCCTCACCTGGGAGGGCCACGCACCGCTCCGAGGCGCGACCCGGACCGCGGGTGTGCACGACGCGGTAAGGAGTCTGCCGATGCGCCGGCGCCAAGACGCCCAGGACACCCAAGCCGTGGGGTGTCCGGGCCCGTGGGGGTGCCGGGCGCGTCCCTGCGGGGGCTGTGGGGGTCTGTGAGGAGCGTGGGCACCCCGGGCAGCAGGGACCCGCGCGGGCCCCCACCTTGGCGGCGGGTGCGCCGCGGCCACCTGCCGGAAGGGGGCGACCTCGGCTTGCAAACGCCGCCGCGC
>NW_004567234.1:45146-46044 GCF_000260355.1 Condylura cristata | reverse complement strand
GACCCGCGGGTGACCTGCGCGGAGGACCCCGCGGCCTGTGGGGGCTGAAGCGCACTCGTGCGCGGAGCGTGGATGACCGGAAACAGCGTGAGGCCAAGGCCGCCTCGGATTAGCGAGGGGGGAGGGGAAGGGGGAGGGGCGCACCCCAAATGAGGCCCGCCGCCGTGTCGGCGACAGATGAACTTAAAGGAGCCCGCGGGCGCGAGGCTCCGGGCACGAGGGTCCGGGGCTGGACACGTCTGGGTGGACTTAGGGGCCAGCCAGGTGCCCCCCCGCCCCCCAGCGAGAGAAAACACTGACGCCAGCGGCTTGGGCGACACGCCGGGCTCTGTGGCTTTGGAGACAGGCGCAGCTGCAGGGCCGAGGGGCTGGCGGGCGCCGGTGGGGTTCGGGGGTGCAGAGGTCAGGTCGGGGACAGGTGGGGGCCTGAGCCGGGGAAGCAGGACCTGGGGTGAAGGCCTCAAAGCGGCCGGCGCCGTGCAGACTGGACCCCAGACACCGTGCGGGGTCGGCCCCCGTGGACGCCAGGGAGGACCGAGCTCGGGCAGCAGGAAGGGGCGGCGGGCGGTGGACGCGGCTGGAGGCGCAGAAAGTTGTTTGGCGTCAGGAACCGCAGAGGCTGCTGATAAGGCTTCTGTTGAGATAAGGGCGCAGGTGTCCCGAGGGCTGGGGGGCCCCCCCTGCTCTTAACTGCGCAAGTGGGAGGATGGGAGGAGGCCCCGAAGGGCGGGCGCAAGCCCCAGGCACCAGGCAGTCTGGCCCGGTCACCTCCCGCCGGCCCCTCCCGGCCGCCGGCCCTTCCCGTCCTCGCGGGTGGAAGGTCGCGGCCACGTGCGCGTGTGCGCGGGCCGAGGGCAGCGGGTCAGTCCCTGTCCCGAGGCGGCCTCGGCCTCCTGCG
>NW_004567234.1:41637-42614 GCF_000260355.1 Condylura cristata | reverse complement strand
CAAGCGGGTCCCTGAGCCTTTCCTGCCTGCATGGAAATTGGGGGGCTGGGAGAGGAGGGGTCTGCACACTGCTGCAGCCGCGGCCTGGCACAGAGGCCCCGCTAACACGCAGTCGGGGCCCAGCGCGGGGGGCCGCTGGCTGGGCGCCCGGGACAGGACCCCAGGTGCGGGGACCCCGCCCGCGTGGCTCCAGCTGGCTGCAGGCCCAGGGCCGCCTGCTCCCCCTGACTGCTGCTGAGCAACCTCGGGGTGCCCCAGGGCGCGTGCCGGGGCTGTGCAGGGGCCCGGGCGGGGCGGTAGCGGCTCCCCCTCGCCCCTGGGGGGGGGACACCTGGGCGGCCCCCAGGGGGCAGCGTGGAGGTGGCCAGGCCAGCCCCACCCCCACCTGGAATCTGTATGCAAATGAGGGGCAAAGTTCAACCCGGAAATCCCTGGGCTCTGGGCCGCGTTGCCCAGCAACGGGAAACACAGCCGGAGCCTCACCCCGCCCCCACGCGGCTGGCCGGCAGCTGTCCAGCGGCGCGTCCCCTGCCCTGGGCTCCCGGTGCCTCTGCCCTCCGCCGTCGCCTCCCTCGGACCTCGGGCGGGGTCGCCCCGCGGATGGCCCCTCTCCACCCTGGTGTCCAGGCCGGCCGGCCGCTTCCCCGCGGGTCCGAGGCCCCCCGCACACGCGGACCCCCGTGGGTGCCAGGACAGGACCCGCCCGCTGGGCCACGTGCCGGGCTCGGACCAGTCTCGCTGGGGCTTTGGCCGTTGGGGGCCGTCGGGCCCCCCGGGGAGACTGACACACGGGGCGGGGGACGGCGTGGGCAGGAGATGGGCGCCCGCTGCCCAGAGAGGCGCCCTCTGCCCCAGCCCACAGCTCCCCCAGGAACCCGGACCCCCAGGGCCTGCGACAGAAGGGGCAGCGGCCGCGGGGGTCCAGCCCACGCCCCCCCCGGCCTCCCACAGCCTCGCGAGCTGCCCGGGCGAGGCCC
>NW_004567234.1:38081-39632 GCF_000260355.1 Condylura cristata | reverse complement strand
TGGGGTGCTCTGGCCGTGGGGTGCCCCCCTGGGGTGCTCTGGCCGTGGGGTGCCCCCCTGGGGTGCTCTCTGTGTGACGGGCGTCTGCAGCGCTGTGGTCTGAGTCCGTCACGTTCCCAGCGCCAGGACACGGGGTCTCGGGGTGCCCCGAGCCCCTCTCTGAGGGCCCTCGCCGGACCCGTCGGCCGCCCCCCCGCGTCCCGGCCGTCCTGGGCCCGCGGAGCCCCACGCCGGTGCGTTTCCGGTCACGGTGGCGTCCAGGCCTGCGCAGGCCTGGGCAGCGTCCGGCCCTGGGCCCCGCCTGGGCCAGGCTTTCGCTCCCGCGGGCAGCAGGTCGCTGTGGCCGGCGTCGGTCCTTCCCGCTCGCTGTCCCCGGCAGCCCTGGGCTGGACACACCCGCCCGCTGCTTGGGTGTGGCCCGCTGGGCTGACGTCTGAGCCGGCAGAGGTCAGTGTCCACCCGCCAGGTGACTTCAGCGCCGGGCGATGTGGCCAGCGGCGTCCCTCCCGGCCGCGGGGAGGGCTGGGCCGCCCGGCGCTCCCTGCAGCAGGCTGACGTAATCCGCTGACCGCTGCGGCCAGGCCGCTCCTGCCTCCCCGCGGCCCCTCAGCCGTGGGCCTCAGCGGTCGGCCTGTGCTGCTCCCCGCTCTGTGTCGGGGGCGTCCTCTGCCCCCTCACCTCTGGGCTGCGCCCCGTTTGTGCTTAGAGCGCCGGCCGCCCAGGGGGCTCCGGCGTGACCCGGGGCGCCCGCAGACGCCGCCCTTCCTCCGGGGTCTGGTGTCAGGCGGCCGCCGAGACCCCGAAATCAGCGCGTGCAGTGTGTGTCCGGGGCCGGCCGGCGCCGCCCCTCAGCTCGAGGTGATGCTGGCCCAGGGAGACCGGGGAAGCCCGGCTCTCGGGGAGCCAAGTCTGCAGACGCGAGGCGAGCGTCCTCCGCGGGGCGGGGCTGGGTGCAGGCCCCCCAGTGCCGTGTCTGGCCTGAGGGGGCGTTTCCATGTCTGACGAGGGCCGTGGGGGCCCTGGGCAGGGACAGCGGCAGCCACCCGCCGCCCCCCACCCGCGCCCGCTGCTTCCCAGGGGCTCTGGCGCCTCGGGGCGTCGGAGGCAGGTGGCCGGTGACCGCAGGCTGGGGCCCAGCCCAGCCGCCCTTCGGGCCTGTGACAGGCGCCGGCCGGGCTCTGGCCAGCAGAGTGGAAAGGGGGTTCGCGCCCGCAGGACGGGGGGGCGCCCGGCGCTGATGCCAGGCTCACCGGGAGCTCTGCCGGCTGGGGTGACCAGGGAGCACGGCGGCCCTCACGTGGGGCTGCGGTGGCCCTGGCCGTGGCCCTGGCCGTGGCTAGCAGGTGTCCTTCAGAGCAGCAAGCTGAGAAAGGCCGAGGGCTCTGTCCTGGGGGACCCGTTTGCCTCTGAGACCTGCTGCTTCCCTGCCAGGGGTCCCCCCTGCTGGGAGCCTCCAGGCTGCCTGTTGCTCCCTCAGGCAGGCTCGCAGCTTTCCGCTCATTACCGAGTCAGGGTGGAGAGCTGGTCCTGGTCTGAGCCCACTGGGCTGCC
>NW_004567234.1:2088-2605 GCF_000260355.1 Condylura cristata | reverse complement strand
CGAAGCTCAGGGCCGAAGTGAGAGACGGCCTGACCGCCTGCTGCCCAGGCCCAGGCCCCGCAGCGCGCGTCTGATCCCCGCGGCCCCTCCTGACCGCCGCTGCTCCCCGGGCAGTGGACGTCGTCCACCTGCCTGTCCCGCTCCCCGCTCTGTCTCCGGGGGGTCCTCTCCCCGCCCCGCGCCTCTGGCCTGCGCCCCAGAGCTGTCTGCACGGATAAATACATCTTTAAAAAGAAAAGAAAACGTGCACTGACCCCGGGGCTGGACCCTGGGGCTGAGCCCGGCTGGCCGGCCAGCTCCGGGTGCAGCCACGAGGCTCCCCGGGGCCGGCCTGCCAGAGCTGCCCCCCGCGGGCACGCGCTGCCCCTCCCGCCGCCCTTAGCCTCTGAGTGTCCACAGCTGTGCGGAGCCTCCGTCCTCCCCGGAGCTGGAACAGTCCCGGCGGCGGCGGGTCGGGGGCCTGCGCGGGCGTCCCGAGAGCGACCCCGAGACCGACCCCCGGGCTTGCGCCGAGGAG
>NW_004567234.1:0-890 GCF_000260355.1 Condylura cristata | reverse complement strand
GCGAGGACCCGTCCCGCGTCCAGCCTGACCCCCGCGCCGGGCGCGTCCCCCCAGGGCTCGACGCCCCTGCTGGCTGCTGACCCCGCGCACGGTTAACCTGAGCGCGAGAAAGAGGAAGTGAAAGGCCAGAGCACTGGGCCTCGGTTCCCGGTTCCTGTGGGCGCCCGGCGCTGGGGGCTCAGAGGACGGGGGCTCAGAGGACGGGGGGCTCAGAGGACAGGGGGGGGCTCAGAGGACGGGGGGCTCAGGAGAGGGGGGCCCCACGCCCCCACGCTCCCGCTCCGCAGGGGAAGCCGCATTTCGCTAGACGCCTGCAGGGAGAAAATCCAGTGAGGACAGAACCCTAAAATGCAGCCCGGCCTCGGGGGACATGACCGCGGTCTGTGGGTCCCTCCACTTCCTCTTCCTCAGTCCGTAGGAAGCAGCTGTTCCTGGTAATAGATGTAAGCGGGGCCTCCCCGGGGCGCAGCGGGTGGGGGTGCAGCCTGAGAGCCGCCTCAGCGCGAGGTCGATCCCCGCTCGCCCCGGAGGGGACCCCCGGGACGCCGCAGACCCCTCCTGTCTCCCCGCTGCTCCCCGCAGCTGTGGGCTTCGTCCATCCGCCCGCCTGCTCCCCGCTGTGTCTCTGGGGGTCCTCTCCCCCCCGCACTCTGGCCTGCACCCCAGTTCTGTGTGCACCAATAAATGCGTCTTAAAAAATATCGTTGCAGTCGGCTCTGGTCCCGGCCAGGCGGCGAGGACCCCGATGATACGGGCACCGGACGGGCCCCGAGGGAAGCGGACAGGGCGCCGGACCCGTACGACAGGGCGAGAGGGCGAGGACCCACGGGGCAAGGACGGGGGAGGAGGCCCCGGGATGGAGGAGGCCCAGGATGGAGGAGGCCCCGGGA
>NW_004567233.1:59240-62383 GCF_000260355.1 Condylura cristata | reverse complement strand
CAGCAGTGCTTTGTCCTAACCCATTGCGCCACCAAGGGCCTTTGTGTCTTTAAAGTCTGTGCATGAGTGAAATCATCTGGTGCTTGTCAATCAGTGGAGATTTTCTTAGGTTTGTGGAGAGTAGTAGGATGTGTGGAGTGAGGGAAGAGTTGAGGTGAAGTCCTGTTCAGATTTGGCCTGGAGTCAGAACCCACAGCAGCTTCACCTGCCCTCTCCAGTCTGTCTGTCCCCTCTCAGGCGTCCCTGCTCTAGATCTGTCCAAGACAGCAGCAGGTGGCCCTGGCCTGAGCTGAGTGAGAAAAAGAAATCCTAATGTTTCTTCTTTCTGAAACCCGAGAGACCCACTGATGCGGGAGACACGTGGCTTCCAGAGCTGTTCCACACAGGGCTGTCCCCTCTGAGACCAGCGTGAGCCATGTGTGCGGGGCCCAAGTCCCCTCAGAACACTCTCACCCAGCTCCAGCAAGAGAAGACAGTGACAACGGGGACGTTGCCGAAAATGGAATCTGCGGCTTGGGCTCTGACCGGGCGCGTAACAGTTACGTTTGCGAGCGGCAAGCAGAGTGGTTTGATGAGTTCAGCAGCTCATTCAGAAGTCCAGATCTTGTGATTCTCCGCTGTCCTTTGGAGGGATGGATACTGTTTGGAACGAAGCAAGCACAGAGAATTAAACGGCAACAAAGGAGTAAACAAGTGTGCCCTGGCGGTGTGGCCTTTGGAGGGAGGGTCGTGGAGGGGGGTGAGCCAGCGGGGGGGCCCCCCCGCAGAGTAGGGGGTGGGCCAGCGGGGGCCCCCCCTCCCCAGAGTAGGGGGTGGGTGGGGTTTGGCTGAAAGGCTGCCGAATATTTCTACAGTGTGTGAATGCTGCAGCGACCATACACACAGGGCGTGCTTGGACAGCAAGATCTTGCACGCCTTCAGGCCCTCGTAGTTGGCGGGGAGCAGGAGAGCAGGGGAGCAGGGGAGCAGGGGTTCTCTAGTGAGCTCCCCAGAGGCTGTGCGGTAATTGGGACCTGGCTGCAGAGCACAGGTGAGACCAGCTGAGGCCTTTCCCGGCTTGGCCTCCAGAGCTCCTCCCTGGCCTGCAGCCTGCCTCCCCCCACCGGCTGGGCCCCAGGCGACAGGGAGGGAGAGGGCACCTGGTACCTTCCCAGGGCTACAGCTGTCCTTAGTTCACATCATACCTGCACCTTGCTCTGTCTTAGGGAAAGTGAGATGATGCTACAGCCTTTTTTTTTTTTTAAGCCAATAAAGTATTTGTTAACTTCGAAGCAATTAGTGCTTCTTGGGTTCTTTTTAAAATAATATAGTTTATTTTTACATCATTTTGTGCTGTTTTCCACCTCAGTTGCAATCCCCTTGGGCTTCCCATCACCAAATCACCATGTGCCATCACCATAGTCCAGTGCATTATCCCTCCCCCCACTGTTTTCTATCCCATTCCCCACTCCACCCCCACAAAATGTCTGTGGTAGATAGCTGTTCATCATTATCATTATTTTCTCGCCTGTTCCATTATACTCCTGTTATGAGTGAAACCATCCAGTACTTTTCTTTCTGGCTTATCTCACTAAGCATGATCTTCTCTGGCTTCATCCATGTTGCTGCAAGAGGCATGTGTTTCTCTTTTTTGGTTGCTGAGTAATATTCCATTGTGTATATGGACCACATCTTTTTAATCCAGTCATCTGCTTTTGGGCATTTGGGTTGTTGCCATGTCTTTCCAATTGTAATAAAGCAGCAATAAATAGGGGGGGAGGCTGCACCCTCTGGTGTATCTCCTGTTTGCCTCACCGAGCTCATCCGGGCCAATTTCGTCTTCATCACAAGGTCACTAGCCCTCTGGCATTGTTAGACTGGAGAGGCGGGAGGTTTGCCTTGGCCTGCGACCAGACTGGGGCACATCTGTCCCACTGGCCACATGCGGCCTCCTGCTGAGTGTCCAGTGTGACAGCCTTCCACAGCCATCCTTGAGAAAGCTCATCCATTCCAAAAATTTTGGTATAAATGGTTGGTTGGAAAAGAAACTAGAGTAATTGACTTCATGGCCAGCAGGATTCCTTATTGAATTTTTTCTCTAAGTTGTACAAAATCTGATTTGTGAGGAAAAAATGGCGGTAGTAATAGGGAAAATGTGTTTTAAATAAACATCATGATAGGAAAACAGCAGTGGGGGATGCTTTACGTGGGCAGAAGCTGAGGCATCTTCCATAGTTTGAGCGACCATGAGCGCCCACGAGGGAGGCCCGGCCCATGCAGGAAGGGGGTGCTTCACAGAAGGCCTGCACCCCGGAGGAAGAGCGGGCCCTGGCTGTGTGCTACAGTGTTGTTTTGAACCCTGTTAGCACTCGGTGAGATTTTACCCTCCACACTTATTTCACTTGGAGAAGGAAGGGCAGAAATGCACTCTGTAACAAGTAGGCCAGAATCAAGACCCAAACCCACCTGCTTCCAAAGCCACATTCTTTGTACTAAGCCATTGTGTTTCCTATAAGTCTGCTAGCAAGCCAGCAAGCTATTCTTGGCCTATTCTTGGCCTTTTTTCTTGTTTTTTTTTTTCCTATCGAATGTTTTCTGAAATCTCACCTTTTTCAAAGATCTCAGCAAACTGATTTAGAATGAGGTGTCATTTCTACTCCCCAATCTATTTGCAGGTGTGGCTCCCACTGCATGGATTTGGATTTACTTTTTAACTTGATACCCATGTCTTTGGGGGGTAGGGAGGAGAGGCTGGTGAGGGGAGGTGAGAGATGTTGGTAACTATTTATATTTGTAGACATAACAAATGAAAATGCGAAAAAAAAAAAACAACCAAAAAATAGAAAGCAGGATAGAATTTAAACCCCTCAAGCAATCAGCTGTCTTACTGTTTCTTTTACCAGTGATTGACTTACATTTCAGGTGGCAAAATAACATTTCATGTTAACATGCCATTTGAAATAGTGTTCACATTACTTGATCAGTTCATTAATCTTAGAGCATTTCAGTATTCTAAGTGATCTCCTGATAATGCTTAATCATCATGGAATTTTTGAATGATTTAGAAATTGGTGGTATGAAGTATAACACAGGAAAATGTTTATTCTCCATGATCTGATGAGCCATAAGTCTGATAAGTCAATCTTTTTTTTTTTAGATTTATT
>NW_004567233.1:22491-23487 GCF_000260355.1 Condylura cristata | reverse complement strand
GGCCAGGAGGCCACACGGCCTCTGCAGGCCCGGCGTCATCCTGAAGCGCGCGGAGGCCGGGCGGATGGCCGTGCTTTTCGCTGTGGAGACAGAATGTTTACTACCACAGTAAACACAGAACGGCCAGTGTGTGTTCTGGCAAAAGGCTTTAAAAAGCAGCCCAGGCTCCCTTCAAACGAGTGAACGGTCCCTGGCAAGCCTAGAGCGGTTCCCTCCTGCACTTGGGTGCCTGGCAGAGGCGCCGTGGCCGGCCGGCCCGGGCCTGGGCCGCGTCCTGGCTCGTGGCTTCAGGCAGCCCATGGAAAACCACTTCTGGTTAAGGCTGCATCATACTCTTCCACCAATGGAAAAAATTGAACATGATGAGGGTGTGTAGCGAGCAGACAAAAATACATCCAGCATTGCACAGGATCTGTTTTTAGCTCTTAACGGCTGAGCACTGGAAGTGTTAGGGCTGTTTCCTGGCTGGTCATGGACAGAGAGGAGATAGTCTGTGCCTGTGGACAGAGACTCCGGCTCTGGGAAACCTTTCTATGAATGGAAAGACCCTGAGGCCCCAGGGTTCGGCACAGGTAAGGTCATAAATACTCTTTCCCCTCCCAGCGCTGAGACTTACATTTAGGTGTGAGCTGCAGCTGTTTCTCAGTGGCTTCTTTGGCCAAGGTTGGTGTGGCCTGCTCAGGCCTGGTTTTACCTGACTGGGTACCTCAGCTGCGTATGTGGGGGGAGCAGGGAGTGTTCCCTTTAAATCTGAGTGTGTCTGGACATTTGTTTATTGCATTTGCTGCCTCATTTTATCAGTTAACTCTCCAAAGCTTATCGTGCTGAGGTGTTTTATTTTTCCAGTTCTTCTGATCACGTCGGGGCATTAGTGAGTCTTAGCTTATCTGTGCCCATTAGTTCTTTCAGGGCATGAGGGAAACTGACATGTAGCAGCGATTGTATTTTGTAGCTTCCTGCTTCTTATGTAACCTCACCAGACCTTAGTTTTCAGCC
>NW_004567233.1:16066-17451 GCF_000260355.1 Condylura cristata | reverse complement strand
GGAGAGGTCTGCCGCGCCATGTGGTCACCTCCGGGGCAGGCGGGGATCGAACCCATGCGGAAGTGGCTTTAGCTTCTCAGTGCTGCGCTTTAACCTGCCGCACCACCAGGGAGGGCCCCTGGTGTTTGTATCTTAATGAGGTGCCTCTCCTTCCCATCGACTGTTCCTCAGGGGAGTTTTCAGGGCACATGTATTCCTGCTTCCCTTTATAGTAAGACTTCTTGGGCAAATTGTCTCTGTTCACCATCTTCAATTCCACTGCCCTTAAACTCACACAAATCCAGTTTTCTCTACCCCCAGGGAGGGGTAGAAAAAAGTTAAGGTCATGGACAGCACACGGTGATCACTCAGGTAAGGTCGCCCACCACCTCCACCCCCCAGACGCGAGCGGTTGGCAGCCCTGCCATTTGAGCTTGTAGTCAGAAGTGCTTGGCAATTGCTCCGTCTCCTCTCTAAAACAGCTTCTTTTTTGATCCGCCTTAAGGGAATCACGATCTCTGTTTCCTCTTACTTGAATTCGCTGCCCCTTTTATTTTCTTCGCGTGTTTCTCATTTCTTCGACCGCTTCTGCTGGAGGCGCAGGCCTTCCTCTGTCCAGTTAGCTGGGGGCTCATCCAGGCTGTTTGAAATACCGTCTGTGCTGGGGCATGTGGCACGTTCAGGCCTCAGCCCCGCTGGCTCCTGTGTCCGGCTGTGTCCGCACTATTGCACCTTTCATGGCCAACGCTCGAGCCTAAACACCCAGCGCCCTGCTCGCTGCCTCGTGTGTGGTGGATTAGACTGAAAATCCTGTGCACGCTGACCTGTCTCCTGACCGGGACCCACCGCTCCCCTGGCAAGTGTCCGACTGAGGCTCGTCTCCTGCTCCCACAGCGTCTTCTCGGTGCTGGAAGCAGCTGACCAGGCCGCGCCTCCCTTGGCTGCAGATAGCCCAGCGCTGTGGAGCAGCCTCTGTGGCCCTGGAGGGGAGCCCTGTGCGGCCAGCACCCTCTCATCCTGACTGTAGTTGCAGCGCGTTAGCCAGAGTCTTAGAATGCCCTGCTGGCTGCCCCCTCCGGCTCCCCCGCCCTCTGCGCCCCTTCTGCGCCAGCCGCCCTGGCCTCCGGCCTGTGCCACCTCGGGGCCTCGGTATGTCCACGCTCTGCTCCGCGCTTTCCCAGGACTTGCACCGGGCCCTCCTGCAGGCCGATTGTACGTCACCACTCACTCAGTCTGCGCCTTCCAAAAAGACCGCCTCCTTCCCTCCTTCTCTCCCTCTGTCCCTCCCTCCCTCCCTCCCTCCCTCCCTCCCTCTCTCCCCTCCTGAAGTAGTTATTCTCTAATGTTATTATGTTTTTTTCTTGTTTATTGCTCATGTCTTGCTTTCATAATTTTGGCCCATGAGA
>NW_004567233.1:0-15344 GCF_000260355.1 Condylura cristata | reverse complement strand
TTACCAGAGACAGAGTGGGGAGCAGAACAGGCAGATCGACGAAGTACACTGCTGAGGAGAGCAGCGGGCGGGTCAGGAGAGGTCTGCCCCACCATGTGGTCACCTCCGGGGCAGGCAGGGATCGAACTCACGCGATAGTGGCTTTAGCTTCTTAGTGCTGTGCTTTAACCCGCTGCGCCACCAGGGAGGGCCCTGGTGTCTGAATTTTACTTTAAAAAAATGGTGTAATCACTGATTTAAAAGTTCAGAAAACTTTTAAATGATTTTGCTGTAATGCATATGTATGAAGAAACAATGGAAAACTCCAGGCTTGAGTCCTCCCTCGGCCTTAGTGATCTCTGTGAAATTAATGAATCCCTGGAGATCACCAAGCTGCCTATTAACCGGAGGCGATTCTGCAGCTAGGGTTCTCGCTGCTGGGCCCCAGGGTGCCCCGTGGTTAGGGCACAGACCCCACTCCATAGACCATTGACTTTAGAAATCGAAAATTCTAAGCTCAGTAAATGATGGAATTTATACTGTTCCTTTTTTGACCCGAGAAGTTTCTATAAAGTTGCTGGCTAAAATTTTATGGGGTTTATTATGGAAAATCATAGGATGTGAAAAATTTTACCTGCAGGCCCAAGGCAGTTATGCTGCGGCCTCAAGACATAGGCATACAGAAATGAACTTGGAGAGTGGGCCCACACCCAGTCAAAGTAGAATAGTTACACATTTATGAGGGCAAGGAAAATCCCTGTTTAAACGTGGGGAAAAATGTGTGGTTGAAGCTTATTCATTTCTTAACTGAAATGGAGCAGTGTCTAATGAAGAAATATTTTGCCAAGAATAACTGGAACAATTACCATGGTATATTTTGGTCACAAAATGCGATTGAGATCTAGGAGTGTGATGCTTCCCACCTTCTAAATCCTGATCCCTGCCCACTAGGACTCCCCCCAACCCCTGCCCCCCAGGGCTCCCTGCCCCCCAGGGCCCTGCCCCCCAGGGCTCCCTGCCCCCCAGGGCTCTGCAGTCAAGGGAGACCTGTTGTTACAGCAGTCACTCCGGGCAATGATTCTGTTCAAGTTTGGCACAAAGCTGGGGAGTGCTAACCTCTTCCTTCCTAAATTCACTTTTTGAGCAGTGGCTCCTGTTCATAAAAGGCCAAAAAACAAGGTTATTTAGAAGCCATGCTGGGCCCTCCCTGGTGGTGAACCCCGTGAAAGCGCATGTCTCCGAAGACAGTTGCAGCCGCTTTAGCATGTGTCCGATCCCCAGCGGGTGGGGTGACCCACACGGTGCAGCAGACCCCTCCGCTGCTCCCCTCAGCAGTGTACTTCGTCAGTCGGCCTGTTCTGCTCCCCACTCTGTCTCTGGGGAATCCTCTCACTGCCCATGTACTTCTGGCCTGTACCCCAGTTCTTTATGCATAAATAAATACATCTTTAAAAAAAATAAAATGAAAGCCATGCTAACGATTTCGAATCTCACATACGAAAGGGGACGGAGGAACGTTCGCCGTCTGGTGGCTTCTGTGTCCACTGTGGAGAACAGGAAGTGGCCACATCTCGGGTGAAGCTTGATTGAATAAGATCTGGGCGAAAAGGCAGACTCTCACCAAACAATTCAGTATTTCCTTGCCACCAAGGTGAAAACATATGGCATGCCTTGTGACAATTTCTAAGCAAAAAAGAAGAGAAGCTGAATCTCTACCAGTATTATTTTATGGTAGACTGTACTTACTCTGTAATTTTGCTGGAAAAGTTGACTTAGAAAATTCCCTGGAACATTTGTGTTTCTGTGATGGTGCAGATGGAGATGGGGCTCTCCACTCGCGACATTCCCAAAACATACCAGTAATATTTGTGGGCTGTTGGCCTGACCGCCTTCTCTCATAAAGCTGGGGCTGGTCGTGTTGTCAGAAATGTTGATTCTGCAAATGGTTCTTTTTCTTATCGCCCTACTCCCTGCACAAGCTGATGAGCCCCTTAGCAGACAGATCACGCAGCCCTTTCTGCCCCTCACGGTGCCCGGCGTGGGGGGTATGTGTCAGGAGTTGGTGAGTGGAGCTCCTTTTCTCTCAGTCCTCATTGAGTGCCCACGCTAAGACCATGCCCCACTTTGCTAGGGCTGGCTGCTCACTGACCTGTGCGCTGTTGGCTGCGGTGGGCCCCTTCCCTCCCTGGCCCTGGGCAGTGGCTCAGTCTGGGTGCATCTGGTGAGGAGGGCATGAGGGGTGATGGGAGTGTAAGTGCCCCCCCCTCCACTGCATCTCCAGGCCTTCTCATCTCTCTGAGCTTTGTCCCGACCCTTGGGCTCGGGCCCTGCTGCCCTGTCCATGTTCCCTAACAAGCTGGCATCTTTCCCAGTTGAATGACTTGTTGACCAGTTACTCACAGATTCAGCAAGAAGATCACCAAATACCTGTGTCTGTGGGTCCATCATTTTCTGTACCCGGGAAGGATCATTCCTTTCTTCACTTAACAGAAACCCTTCATCCTTTGGAACTCAGTGCTTTGGTTAACTTCTCTGTGGGTCCTTCTTAACTCTCCCTGGAAGAACTTGCATCCAGTGAAAGGTTCATTTGCCTTATGGAGAGAATGTGTGAGGCCCCCAGGCCAGTGGGTGGCCAGACTGTGCATCCAGAGGGGGACCTCAGCTTACTCTCTCCGTCTCTCGTTGAAATATTTGCTGGCCAGTAATTTTCAGATGTGTTGAGACTTTGAGACTCTCTTTGTCCTCAGGTTTCATTAGAACAGATGTGCCCTGCTCACAGAACTGCCATTTGTGGTTTTATAAGTCATTGTTTTTCAAACTTTTTCAGACTTGACTTCATAACCCAGTCATCAGGCAAACACAAGCACAGAGAAGAATTTAGTTTCATACAATGATTTTTTACCCTTACTGGGATGTACGCCTCTCTTTTCTGTTCTACTTTATTATATTTTTTACTCCTATCCTATCCTCATGCCTATTCCTGTTCTATGCAAAACTACCGAGAGCAGCCCCTTAAGTGAATTTCATGACCCCCTCTTTCACAACCCCTTCTTTAAACCGTGCTGCAGATGTTAGGGTGTTTTATAAAGCAGGTGAGCACTCTTTGGCCTTCCTGGTGCTAAATTGGCTTACCAAGGTGATGAACTGTGCAGAAAGCTGGCTGTTGTCTCGTGGAATTTCCTGCCTTCCCCGCTGGCCAATACCAGCCATGCCTGTCCACTGTGGTCCCTTTCCTGGGCTCTCCTCACGGCAGATTGGTCTGCCCTTTCATCTGTTAATGTGCATTGGGAAGGAATCTGCCTAGTTGAAAGGGAGCTGGGGGCTCACAATGACGCCTAGGCAGCAGCCTGCTTTCTGCCGCTGTATCTGTAAGGATTACTCCTCCCAGCGTTCGCTCTTCAGACGGAGACCAGATGTTCCTTTAGCCTGCTACGCCATGCAAATTGGGTTCAAGTCTTATGATGGGAAATGGGTCAGTCAAGGTGCATCTGAGTGTAGTTCATTGACTCAAGATGAGCGGGGCAGGCGCGAGCATGTTCAGAGTGGATTACTTTTGTTTTAGAGTTTTTGGCTCTTCTTATTTTCTTTTAGCATTTGTAATAAAACAGGCCATAAAACTTTAAGATGGTGTTACTCAGCCCCAGCCTGTATTGGGCCAATCAGTCAGTTGCAGCGGGCACTGTCCATGCACCGTAGAACCAGGCACCTCTTTCACCTCTGTCCTGCGCGCCAGTAGCCTGGCCGCAGTGTGACCACCGCATGTCTCCACATATTGCCAGTGGCCCCCAGAATCACCACTGTGAGAATCACACCAGCTGTTGAAGGAACCCTGATGGTCTGTCTTTTTCTCACACCCCTGTCTAATAATACAAATTTATGACATTTGCTGATATTTGACAGGCCTCTGAAAATAGGTAGTTTTATATACTGGGATCATTTGGGGACTTGATCAAAATCAGAAAAGTGCAAGTGGGGGAATAGGAAAAATCCACGTACATATATGTATGTAATGGAAAACATGTACATCTATGTATGTAATGGATTAACTGCTGTTAATTGGCTGTTAGTGAAACAACTGAAGTGACGAGTTTCTAATACGAGCAGGTACCCAGTGTCTGAATGTAGATTTATTCCTAGAAATTCATGGCATTCTTCATTTGCGTTGCTTTTTCACAGGTTTCTTTAAGGTGGCTTTGCATATGTTTTCCCATGTCTACGGGATAGCTACAGCAGAGTTTTTTATCCTCAAGTTGCAAATGAGAGAATGAGTTCAGGAAGCATCAGTCATTTGCCATTGCAGAGATAGAAGTGGGTCTTAATCCCGCTGCTCTGATGCAAACCAGACAAGGGTTCTGAGATTTGTCTTCTTAATGACTGACTCTCCCTCAGCACCCACCCCTAAGTACAGGGACCAAGTAGATACCATTATGTCTAATGATGGTGAGTCCTTTACTTATCTGTCTCTTAGCTCTTATCGTGGTGTGAAATGTTTTCCTGGGACAGTAAGGAGGCTCCAGTTTCTGCCTAACAGTCTCTCTGGAATCATGCGGGAAGCCTTGTTGGTCTCTCCTGATGGTAGAACTTGAGTTGCCCCCAACTCCCTTGCTCCGCAGGCCGTAGACCTGCTTTTGTGCAGAATCCTCAGGCCTGGGTTCTGCCCTCGCTCCCTCCCGCTGCACCATCTGGCCCCCGGGGGCGGGGCAGGAGCTGGGAGGTGTGTGGCCTCTTGTTCCCTTGTTGCTCCGCCTGGGCGGCCTGTCCAGGCTGACACAAAGCAGAGCTGGGAGACTCCTTGCCCTGTGCTGGAAACGCTACGGCACAGCGCATGGAGATGTCGCGCATCTGGCACGTCAGCTCAAGGCAAGGGAAGAAAAGGTATCTTGACTTTCCTCCTGAGAGGGGTTTTGCTGTGGGACTCTGCAGGTCACAGTGAGTGTGGGGCTGTCACGGTCTGTCTGTGACATTCCTCCACGTCGCTGGGCATTCCTGGGGTGCGAACTGGTCACAGTTTTTACAAAGGAAAACTGCGAGCTTGTTTATGATTTTCCCTTAGAAAGCCACATAGCATGTTTTATAGGGCGGGACTTGAAAGAATGCGGAGAATGAAAGACATGGATATGTTTTAGTCCATGAGATCATGGTCAAATGATTAGACTCTAATGTTTTATTATACTGACCGAATAAATGAAAAGTAAGGCACGGCATACGGCTTTTGCCAAGTGCAAACGGCCTTGGTCCATTTCATTTATTCCAGAGTGACCTCAGTCGCCTCTGTGCCTGTTGCTCTCTGGTATTACTGGAGGTTGCATACATAACTTCTCCTTTATCTTTTTAAAGAAAGACACTGGGGACCGCTGAGCTATTTCTCTGTGCTCTTTAAAACTTCACAGGAGGTGGTCTTGTTTCAGAATTTTCCGCTTGCTTTCTGTAATCAAGCATTTTTAACTTGAGCACCATAAAAATACCCTGAGTAAAGTTGTAGGAGGTGAACATTTTATTATTTTTTTTTCTTTTAAAAAAAAAAAAAAGAGGAGAAGCTTCCAGACAAAAGTCATAGTTGAGGCATGGCAGATAAATATCCACTCAATTTGCCTGACTGCTCTGGGACAATCATTTCATAGTTTCCCTCAGCAGAAACTGCCCTTCCAGCCAGAAGTCCCTCGTGAACGCTGCGTGGATTCTCCCTGTTGTGCTGCAGGCTGCGCCTTCCACTGGGTCTGGTGTGGCTGCGGCCGCTTCTCGGCCTCGCCCGTGTGGATGCTCAGCCACCCCCAGGCCTTTGGTCTCCCAGGCGTGTCTGGCGGATGCACCCTGCTCCGAGTGTGCCCTCCTCAGCCTTCTGCGTGTGAGGTCACGCTCGCTCATTCAGCAGGTGTTTATGGGGTGCTCCTTGCGTCCCCAGGGTTCTGCCCTAGTGGGTCAGCACCTCATAAAGCATGGGGCCTGAGGTTATGGATTTTGAACGACAGCATGAAGTAAAATGTCTGCCCTTCACAAGTTGTGAGATGACTTGAGGTCAAAGCGCTGCCAGAGCTGAAACTCCCTGCTAGAGCCTGAGGTGGTTTCATGGTCCTGAGCCTCCAACCACTGGCCTCCCAGTGATGGTTGTGTGGGTGTTGGGAGGTCAGATGGGAGCTCTGTGTGTCTCTGAGAACCTGAACTTCACACCGGGGGAGAAGAGCTGGCTGGGGCACCTTTGGGTGGGACTGTCATCCATCTTGATCCATCCATCCATCCACCCATCCATCTGTCTAAGGAATGACTTAATTTCCTCCTATTTTGAGAGCATTTTAAATGTAAAGTTTGATTGCTTTTTTAAAGATTTATTTGTGCATACAGAACTGGGGTACAGGCCAAGGTGCAGGGGCCATGAGAGGCTTCACCAGAGACAGAGTGGGGAGCAGAACAGGCAGATGGACGAAGTACACTGCTGAGGGGAGCAGCGGGCGGGTCAGGAGAGGTCTGCTGTGCCATGTGGGTCAGCTCCGGGGCGGGGATGGAACTCATGCTGAAGTGGCTTTAGCATCTCAGTGCTGCACTTTAAAACGCTGCACCACCAGGGAGGGCCCTGGTTGTTTTACTTTTCAGGTAATGTTGGTTTACAACACTGAGTATAAAGTGGGCATCCAGGTTCACACCTCTTTAGGTGTGTTACCGCATCACACCCACTTTGGTCTTGAGCAAAGTCACTCACACCCAGACTCACACCCACAAGCTCCCCAAGTTAAAAAAATAAAAAGTGCAGTGGAGAAGAGGTTCTGACCTTTGAACCTCTTCAAAGGTAGAGGCTCATGTGGTCCAGCCCCGTCTCAGGAAATGTAGGGCAGCACATCAGTCAGTGGCTAATTCCTCTTTTGGGGATCCACCCTCAGGTCAAAGTGAGCTTACCCTCAGCTGCTGACCTTGGTCTTTCAGACTCACCTGGGCTGTCAGGATCGTGGTGATGCTGAGGGAAAATTGTTTTGACTTCTTTTCCAATTTGAAATGTCTGCATGTGGATAGTCTCAGGCAGGTGTGTGACTTGGGTCTCTAGGGCCTAGACTGCCTTGATTTTTTTTTTTAAAGAAGTATTTATACACACAGAACTGGGGTACAGGCCAGAGGTGCAGGGGCGGTGAGAGGCTTCACCAGAGACAGAGTGGAGAGAAGAACAGGCCAACTGACGAAGTACACTGCTGAGGGGAGCAGCGGGCGGGTCAGGAGAGGTCTGCCGCGCCCTGGGGGTCACCTCCAGGGATGAACTCACACTGAGGCACCTGCAGTCAGCTTGCAGTGCTGCGCTTTAACCCGTTGCACCACCAGGGTGGGCCCTTTTTCCTGACTTTAAAAGTCCAAGTGACCAGAGAATCCGTGTGGATGGTGACAGACACACGTGCAGTTAAGGAGTCACAGAACCCGTGTGCTCTCCTCAGGGTGGCCACTGTCACAAAGGCAGAAACCAGGTGTTGACAGGATGTGGGAAAACCAGCCCCTGCACACTGGGTGGTGCAGCTATGGACCCCGATGACAGTTCCTCAGATAATGAAGTTGTGTTACCGTAGGGCCAGGCAATCCCGCCTCTGAGGATACACCCCAAGGATCTGCAAGCAGTGCCTCAGAGAGCACACTGCGAGCCCATGTTCCCACAGCATTGGTCACAATGGACAAGAGGCCAAACAGGCTCAGTGAGTGGATCGGTACACAGAGTTGATACAGATGGTGAAATATTATTTGGCCTTAGAAAGGAAGGCAGTCCTGACAGTCGCTGCAGCATGAGTGGACCTTGAAAACATGGGTCTAGGTGAAACAAGCAGGTCACCAAAAGACAAATGCTGCCCAGTTCCTCTTGTGCAAGGTGCCTGGAAGAGTTAAAGTCAAAAAGAGAAAATAGGAGGTGGTGACCAGCCCTAGGGGTGGAGGAGAGAGGAGGGAAGTGGGGAGAGAAGATGAGGTGTGGAGGGAGGGGGGAGCGAGAAGAGGGATGGGGGGCAGAGAGTTGTTGTAACAAGTATAGAGCTTACAAAGCTGTGCGAGTGCCCTGGAGACCTATTCTCACTACTGGAAGTGCATCTTATTAAGATGCTTGAGATGAGAAACTTTGTTATTTGCATTTTATCACAATCACAAATGCTTTTTTTTTTTAAAGATTTAAAAACTGGGGTACAGGCCAGAGATGCAGGGGTGGTGAGAGGATTCACCAGAGACAGAGTGGGGAGCAGAACAGGCAGATCGATGAAGTACACTGCTGAGGGGAGCAGCGGGCGGGCCAGGAGAGGTCTGCCGCGCCCTCCACGTGGGTCACCTCTGGGGCAGGCGGGGATCGAACTCATGCAGAAGTGGCTTTAGCTTCTTAGTGTTGTGCTTTAACTTGCTGCGCCACTGGGGGGGGGGGCACAAATGCTTTTAACAGGAGAAAAAGTCACTATTGAGCCCTCACTGCTCTGCCCTCTGCATGTGGGGAGACCGTTTGCTATGTCCCTAAGGTGGCCACAAAGATCGCCAGGAGGCAGCCCTCCCCGCACCCCCAGTTTTTCCCTCAAAGTAACCCTCCTGCGGCTGCTCTTCATGCAGGAAGGCCTAAGTGTGTGCTTGGGGGAGCCATGAGCCTCAAGCCTGGCATCCCTAACGCTGCTGCAGAAGCTACTTGAGCCAAGGGCCCTTGACAGCCATTTTTGGGTTTGTCTTCACTGCACAGCTAACCGGAAGACACCAGCTCTGTGTGTGTGTGTGAGTGTGTGTGTGTGTGTGTGTGAGTGTGTGTGTGGGGGGGGTAGTGCTGAGGCTCTTGTAGCCAGTCAGCGCCAGGTCTGAGGGTGGTGTCCTCATTCTGGCGATAGGCAAGATGCGCTCCCCTGAAACCAAGGGGTGCATCGGACGCCAGCAGCCTGCTGCGGCCAGAACCCTCCCAGATGGGCTGGGCCCTTCTGGCGTCCTTTGCACCAGCCAAACAGCCCTACAGAATCCAGCAGCTGCGACAATCTGTGGGTCATTTGACAGTGGCCCCAGACGCCAGCCATCTCTGCAGACGTTAACCTTTGTTTTAACTTTTGGGGGAGACTTGGGAAACTTGCTGTGCAGGTTTGACCACATTTTCCTGGATTTCTGTTCTCTAGGATGGTTTCACCGCCTCACCCCCCCAGTGTGTCAACCATGCTGCCTTGCTCGTGGGACTCTGTGAAGCAGATTGACTGACACCTGTTAGTCTCCCCAAAGCACAAACTGGACTGCAGGTAAATCCAGCTCAGGTGAGTTGGGGCTCCTGTTGGGTTGTGAGACTGTGACGGAGGCAGTGAGGTTTAGTGATTTGCGCCTGGGAGTCTTGGTTAAACAGGTCTTTGATACCCGCCCTCCTGGGACAACCAGTCCCTTTGATTTTGGCTTTGTGGCTGTACTTCTTTGGTATCAAAAATAAAAGTATAACTGACTGAATAGGTTTAGAAACAGCTGGAAGCATCTCCTCAGAGTTACTCCAAATGATGAGACACAGTTAAAAGGAAAATGGAGCAGGGAAGGACTAGACAGATATCATTGTGCGTCTGGCTGAACCAGTGGGCCTGCCGAGCAAGCTGGGGCCTGAGAGGGAAGGAGAGAACGCAGCTATTTTGTCAGATACTCATGTGTGAGCTCGTCATTCAGGCCCTCTTCATTGAGGGTTTCCCAGCCTCCTCATCCTGTGAGGACCTTCAAGTCTTCGGAAAAGTCTTAGAGATTATTTTAAGAGATTATCTATACAGCGCTTCCCCACCCTCCCTCCATCTCAGCCTAGTTTTTGAGGATTTCTTTTGGGGGCATTCCTGCTCCCTGAACTCCTGGGATTTCAGCTGTGGTGAGTCTGGAGCAACAATCACACATGTAGGTGACGTGTCAGCTCTGGCTTGTGTCTCGTCATTGAAAAGTCAGTGTGCCGGGGAGGACGGTGAGGATACTGCCCCTCAGTCTTCTCTCCCACCCACTTCAGGCCTCACTGCCTCTGCCTCTGCTGACTCCCAGTTCAGCTCCCGAACTAGCCGTGGGGACACCTGCCGTGTTTCCATGGCCCGCCGGGCTCAGGCTGCCTCACACGAGGACAGCCGTGCTCTTTCCTGGCATGTGGGTCGTGTCCGGCCACACCCAGGCTCTTTCTTTCCCCACCTGTAGAACTTCCAAGACTGTGCTTTCGTCCCAAATGCAATCAGCACTGACTGGCGGCTGTTCTTCACCCAGGTCACAATGGGGAACTCGGAGAGTCAGTACACCCTCCAAGGCCCTAAAAACCACAGCAGTGCCGTTGCCGGTGCTCAGCAGAAGCCCTGCTCCCTGAAAATCCGCAGCCTCCACGCCAAGGAGGAGAAGTCCTGGCGCGGCTGGGCCCACGGGGGCGGCGCAGCCGGCTGCAAGTCCCGGTCGCTGGCTCGAAGTTGCCTTTCTCACTTCAAGAGTAACCAGCCTTACGCCTCCCGACTGGCCGGAGCCGCGGGCAAGGCCCCCAAGGGCGGGGGCGGGGCCCACCCCAAGCTCAGGACCGGCAGCCCGGGCCAGGATTTCCAGGGCACCCACACTGCCTTCTCCCCCGAGAATGGCTTCCACTACGTGGGGCATGAACCCGTGGGGAACCACGTGGCCTTGACAGATTGCAACGGCCACTTCCTCCACTGCTACGGGGGACACGACAGCGTGGCCGCCACGCCCCCCGGCGAGGCCCGCCGGAGCCCCAAGGTGCTCATCAAGACGCTGGGGAAGCTGGACGGGTGTCTGCGCGTGGAGTTCCACTGCGGGGCGGGTGCCCGGAGCCCGGGGCCAGCGGAGGCCGTGGGCGGGCCCGTGCAGCTGCTGCGGTTCTCGCCCACCCCGGGCCCCCGGGGCGCCCCCTCGCCGCCCGACTCGCGCCCACGCTCCAGCAAGGGCAGCTCCCTGAGCTCAGAGTCGTCCTGGTACGACTCGCCCTGGGGTCCCGTGGGCGAGGGCAGTGAGGCTGAGGGCGCCTATCCGGCTCCCGGCACCCCGGACCCCGGGCTCCCCGCGGGCCTCGCGCCCAGGGAGGCCCCCCAGCCCTTCCACCAAAGCGCGTCCCTGTCCTCCCTGCGGGATCCCTACCCCGAGGCCTCCCTGGAGAGCCTGCCCCCCATGGGCGTCCGGCTCTCCGACGTCTCCCTGGGCGGGCGGGCCAGCCTCTCCACCCGCGTCTCCTTTGCGTCCGACGTGGACGTGCCGTCCCGCGTGGAACGGGGGGACCCTGGACCCTACGCCTCCTTCACCCTGCCCTGCCGCAAGTCCAAAGCCTTGACCGAGGACCCCGCCAAGAAGGACACCCTGAAAGCCAGGATGCGCCGCATCAGCGACTGGACCGGCAGCCTTTCGAGGAAGAAAAGGAAACTGCAGGTGAGCGAGCTGGCGGGGCCTGCCTGCTGGTCAGCCGGGGTGGGGGCCCTCCTTGGGCTGAGCGGGAAGGTCGCCCAGGCCTGGCACTGCTTGTTTGCGGCGTTGGGGTTTGCTGCTCTTTGTTTTTTTTTTTTTTTTTGCTGTTGCTTCAGATGTGCACCTTCACCTTAGCCTATCCCAAGTTGGGGCCAGTCTCGGCCCCCTTCACTGGTGTGGACAGCAGCTGTTCCCAAGGCCTGGACAGACTGTGCCTAGGTGGTCCAGGCTGGGAAAGAGCACCCCAGTGAAGGGCTAGCTAGGAATTTTGCCGGATCCTCTCGGAAAGCCTCCCCCAAGAGGACGAGAGAGATCACTGTTGCTTTTGAGTGAGTCGCCTCCTAACCTTGTTGTGACCTTGGGGAAATTAAAATATCTAGATGGGTCATGTCCAAGCCCAGTTGGCCTGTCAGTCTGTGTTCTCAGCACCTCCTTGTGGGGGAGGGGAACCGTTTCCAGCTGGATTTTGAAGGCGTCTTGTACCTGAGAACATGAAGAGCAAAGATGCACTGAGCCACAGCCAGCCTGCAGCATGTAAACCAGGGTGACCGCCAGACGAAAAGTGACAACCAGAATAAGTAACATGTTAGGGAAAAGTGTAAATGGTAGTGTAAGAATGGATAGATTCTATTTTCTTTTAGAAATTGTTGTTACCTCCGTAAAAACAATTTTTCTTTCTTTTTTTAAAAAAGATTTATTTGTGCATACAGAACTGGGGTACAGGCCAGAGGTGCAGAGGTGGGTGAGAGGATTCACCAGAGACAAAGTGGGGAGCAGGACAGACCAACTGATGAAGTCCACTGCTGAGGGGAGCAGCGGGCGGGCCAGGAGAGGTCTGCCGCGCCATGTGGTCACCTCCGGGGCAGGCGGGGATCGAACTCATGCTGAAGTGGCTTTTGGCTTCTCAGTGCTGTGCTTCAACCCGCTGCGCCACCAGGGAGGGCCCAAAATAATACAGTTTTGAAAGGAGGCTAGTACTTTATAAGCGGGGGTTGTGGGGGGCCCTAGTTCCTTAACCGCTGGGGAGGAATGCACCATTTTAGGTGACTGCTGGCAATTGCTAGAGTTGCAGATGGTTTCTGGGTTTTGTTTGTTTTTCATTTTAATTATTTTTAAAAGGGAGAAAGGTTTTGTTGTTGGTTGATGTTGTTTTGAATCTCATTGTGAGTCCCATGTTGAGGGAAAGTGAGGCATCGATGTCAGCAGAGCCTCCTTGAGCCCCCGAGACAGATGTCACCACAGAGTTTCGTAGGGCTAGTGATGGAAAATGCTGTAAAAACTCCCCTGTGTAGATGGCCTCAGATTTCTAAAACAAGTGTGTGCTTCGTCTATACAGTAGACACCCCTCCCCTCTAATACTTTGTAGTCCTGTTCTCCTCCTGTACCCAGAGATTAAGAGCAGAACCCTCCGCTGCCTCAGGGACCACCCTTTGCTGGCTGCTTGGGGCTTGCTGAGCGCTCTCCAGGCTAAACCACTACCTGGTGCAGTTTGGCTCTGAGCTCCTGTGCTCCAACCGCTGACCACCTTGGACCAGGGTGGAGGCGAAGCCCCTCCTCACTCTGGTCCCCCCAGGACAAGGTGCGTTCCTCCTGCTGACTAAATTGCCACTGTCACCTGCTGTCACCAGGCGGTGAACCAGTCACTGCAGGACCCCTCTCTCTGTGCCTGGACCCCCTTCCTGTTGCTCCCTGCCCTTCTGGGGACATGAGCTCCCTCTGCCACTCCAGGACTTAACTCAGAGTGACCTGTAAGCCTGTCGAGTGGATCTGAATTTGAAAACGAGGGGGCCTTGAGCGCCCCAGGGGCAAGGAGTTTGAGGGTCCTTCCTGGCTAGTAGGAGAGCCGGGGTCAAAGCCAAATCTGCTCAGACTCAGATGTGTTTTTCCACTTAGCTGCATGGCCCAGATGTTGTCGGCCCACACTGTCAATTGCTTTATGTCATTAAATAATAAGTTAAACTATTCGGGATTTCTTTTCAGTGACCGATGAAGGCCACTGTTCCCACAATTGGTAGTTTGTGAAGGTAGACAGAGCTGCATCTGGGTGGCTATGACAACCCTTGGCCAAGCCTTTGTTTCTCTTACACAGTTTCAGGTGAGGTTCAGGTTTAGACGTATTCAGTGGATTCAGATACAGGAGCAAAGTCATGGCAGTAGTTTTGTCATATAAGGCAGCAAATCCTGATCCTCTCAGACACACAGAGACCAAGTCAGAAAGTTTTACAATGTTGGAGAAACTTTTTTTTTAAGATTTATTTATTTATGCCTACAGAACTGGGGTACAGGCCAGAGGTGCGGGTTAGTGAAGGATTCACCAGAGACAGAGTGGGGAGCAGAGCAGACTGACTGTTGAAGTACACTGCTGAGGGGAGCAGCGGGCGGGTCAGGAGAGGTCTGCTGTGCCATGGGGGTCATCTCCGGGGCCGGGGATTGAACTCGCTCTGAAGTGGCTTTTAGCTTCTTATACGTGCTGTGCTTTAACCTGCTGCGCCACCAGGGAGGGCCTGAAACATTGTGTTTTAAAGAGCAACCTTTCCTAAGAGAGCCTCAACCACTTTGATGAGTTAAAGTCTGGAAGCAAATTCATTCGTGGAAAGTCTCGCCACTGAAAAACAGCCTTGAGAGATCATGAGAATCAGTAACCATGAGAAAGGAAGCAGGGAAGGAGGGTGGGGGCAGACGGGGCGGGAGTGTGGGGTACTCACCTCTCATTTCAAGAGGACGAGAGCTTGTTTTTGCTTTGATAACTGGGACCACAGTGTGCAGCCTTCCTCTCCTGGAGCCCAGGGTCTGGAGGTTTGTGACTTGGACCTGAGCTGAGCCCCTCGGTAGCTCTGTCTGGCAGGGCTCCGTGGGGTTGGGGTGCTTGTTTTGGGGCTGGGTGGCAGGGTCTGAGTCACAGCTGAAGTCATGTTAATACAGCTAGAGGAGAAGTAATCTTTCACCCCCAAGGAGTAAAGTGACAACTTTAAAAAAAAACAAACCTTAAACTCTGTTGAAGGTTTCCTGACCGAGTGACTCATGGCAGCTGGCTGCTGTGCTCAGTTCTTGTTTCAGCATCAGTGTGTAAATAAATACGAATAAGGGACATTGTGTCAACACAAGCAGAACCTGGTATTTTCATTAGTAACAGCTACGTTTGGGACGTGGTTGTTTATAACCTTGGGTGCTTGAGTTTCCTATAGAAAACAGCAAGTAATTGCTGCTTGATGTCTGTATGACATTTCTGAAAAGAAAACCCCTCCACGTTATGGAATTGTCAAGAGAAGACCTTCAGTCACTGTTACTTGATCCAATTGTCCCTCATCTTTACTTAATGGGTCAGTGGATGTGACTGGAAGCCCACCAGCAGCCTAGAGGTGAGTGCAAGCAGCATCTCTGCAGAATTCTCTCTCTGAGCTGTGAGTTTGGAAAGTCGGTGTCTTTTGGCAGTTAAGAATCATGTCTTGGGCCTTCCCAATGCTTAGGACAAAATAGGAGATCAAACAGAAGAATGTGTATAGAATGGATGGCATTTTCTTTTCATGAGCAACATTCTCAAATCAAATTAAAAAAATACTAATCTTGGAAAACAGTTATGAGCCACTGTGTGTAAGGATACCAGCTGCATGGTATCCCCATCTGAAGTAGGAAAATGAGGTGCTGGAGATCCCGTTCTGGATCTGGGCTGATGGCAACAGGCTGGAGAATCTGCTGATTTTGGGGCAGCCAGGAAGTTTGTGAATAGGACACTGAGCCTCTTTGTCACCACCTTCTGACACTGGGACTAGCAGTTTTTTAACTAGCTTTAAAATGATCCAGGAGGATAGGTATGTATCCAAAAGACACAAAAACACTGATTGAGAAAGACACCTGCTCCCCATGTTTATTGCTGCTTTATTTACAACTGGAAAGACATGGAAGCAGCCCAAATGCCCAAAAGTCAATGACTGGATTAAAAAGATGTGGTACATATACACAGTGGAATATTACTCAGCAATCAAAAAGATAAA
>NW_004567232.1:60274-60845 GCF_000260355.1 Condylura cristata | reverse complement strand
AAACTATAGAAATTGGCAATGTGCTTCAGTGGCTTTGTTTGGCATTCTCCAGGAACTTCAAACAGAGCTGAACGAAGAGGATGAGCAACTGCTGCTTTGTTTGTAGGGTTCCAGGGACCTCCAAAGAGGGTAAGGAATCTTGCCTCCATTGGAAGGCCTGGACAAACCGGACTGGACAATATTGAGCCCTGGTAACCTCGAGAAGAGGTGACCCCAGGTGGAATCTGCGGGAACTGATGTTGTTCCTGAAGCCTACATCAACTGGACATCGACTGTTCGCTCTGATACTATGGACTGTTCCAACAAGGCCATCTAAAAATTGCTCTTTGGTTAGTCTACCCTGTGATTTTATGCAAAAATAGAAATATGGTTAAATGTTACCTTGAATTTATAAATATGTTATGCATTATTAGATTAAGTTGGCATCGAGGTTGAAAGAACTTGTTTTTACAGAAGTTAAACTGCCGCGCCAGCATGACAACAGAGATGGTCTGAGCGAAGGACGTCAGGATTAAAGCACACACTTCTTGGTCAGCAAGCAAAGGCACACTTTATTTTTCTCTCCTTCCCT
>NW_004567232.1:31188-31778 GCF_000260355.1 Condylura cristata | reverse complement strand
ACTGCCCAGACCCTTCCGTGGCACGACTACTTTTATGATCGTCCATCAACCCCCCTAATTAGTCCTGTCTGTTGAGCTCAATGGCCAGTGGTATGATGACACAGGCACCCGCGCTCTTCAGCTCATCAACGCCGGGCTCAGACGTTCAAAACGTTTTGTAGCTGCGCTCATTCTGGGCATTGCCGCCTTGATTTCCATAATTGCCTCTGTAGTATTTTCCACCACTGCCCTTGTGCAACAAGTCCATACAGCCCAACATGTTAACGACCTCTCTCGTAATGTTTCCTAGGCTCTCGCTGTTCAAGAGCGCATTGATAAAAAGTTTGAGTCTCGAATTAATGTTCTAGAGAAGACGGTTATTTATATTGGTAACCAGATCCAACACATTAAAACTCACCTTACTACTCTCTGTCATATTGATTTTAAGTGGATCTGTGTTACTCTCCATCAGTATAACTCCTCTTCTGTTCCATGGAAAAATGTTAAAAATCATTTGCTTGGTGTATGGAATAATACTCATGTTTCCCTTGACATGTCTTCCTTACAGGATGAAATTAAAGTTATCAGCCTTTCCTACACTCCTGCTGCCT
>NW_004567232.1:20363-28648 GCF_000260355.1 Condylura cristata | reverse complement strand
CTTGTGTTCTTTGACCCCCATGTTATTGTCGCATGTTATTGATGCACTTGCTGAGAGCTTCCGCCTACCCCCAGCCCCAGGCTCCATGCTGAAGGGGATAAATAGGGAAGGAGAGAAAAATAAAGTGTGTGCCTTTGCTTGCTGACCATGAAGTGTGTGTTTTAATCCTGACGTCCTTCGCTCAGACCATCTCTGCTGTCGTGCTGGCATGGCACCCTCCTTGATTAATTTTAGCATTTCCCTCCTAATCATCCTCTCTCTCCTGTTTATATTTCCAGTCCTCGTCCGGGCCCTCTTCACAGCCTTCAGAAAGACCCACATCGAATTAGAGGCATTTCAGCTTCGATTATAAAACAAAAAAGGGGGAAATGACAAGCTATGCAACGTCTGTCGTCTGACAGATTCTGGGTAGATCGGGATAAGCTCTGAAAAATCAGACTTTCCACTCTAATTTATGTTATGACCTCCCTTTTTTGCATAATCATAATATCAAAATATTCTGAGCAACCATCAGTTTACAACTAGATTGTCTTAGCCTCATAAGGGGGCTGCCTGGTTCAGGCAAGCTGTCCCAGAATGAGAAATTCCTCTGTCTCCAGAGACAGAAGGCAAGCCCCAGGAGAGATAAGACCCCAGGGCATTAAAAACTCCTGGGAAGCCTCCTTGGTTTCTTTCAATAAAAAGCAAACCTCAGATAAGGCTCCCAGGGCATAAGGACTCATGGACAAATTTTAACCTTGACTACACAGGTGTTGTTTGATACACAACTGTACAACTTTCTCTTAATTTACTCCTCAGCATTATGTCACGAAAGTTGGGGACAACCCAGTGGGTGACAAACCAGCTTTGTGTTAGCACCTGCCTACACCTTGCAGGTCATTTAGTAAAAATGTAGGATCTGTGCTGTAAAAACAAACAACCAACAACAATAGAAAACGGCCTCCTTCAGAGACTGTAGAGACAGACTGTGCTGGCACCAGCTGAGCGGAGTGCAAACATCTAGTGTTGGACGGGTAAAGCCTCGTCCAGATGAAAAGAAACCAAAGGATCAGGATACCGCATCGCCAGGGAATTTGGACTCCCCTGAGATGGACATCACACTTAATGACCTTCAAAAGTACACCTAGAGCACCTGTCCCCTCAGGGACCCTAATGTGTCTGGGCCAGCCAGGTGACATGGCCTGAGTAGAAAACTGAAGGAGCCTTCAACTCATGTAACTGGCCCCATTTTAGCTACCCTGGTGCTTTAGGGTCTCAGTCCCACCCCATGCATCCTTCAGAGTACAGGGGACTGCAAGCCAGAGAAACGGACACTTCTTCAGCCTTGGCCATCAGGCCCTGCTCTGACCCCACCCTGAGGCTGACTGGTCTGTTCATGGTGGAAGCCTGAGGAAGTTCCACACGTGTGACCTCTGACTTGTTGTCACTGTCCGTGCAGTGACTCTTTGCAGCTGGCCTGGGTAGCCCTGCCAGCTGGGATGGAAGGCAGACTTCCTCTTGCTTCAGGCTGCCTGAACTGACTGTCAAATGCCTGCTAATGTGAGCCTGCTTGTCAGCTCCTTGTTCCCTGACCCTCACCTCCCTGCAGTGTGAGGACTCAGACTCTGAGCCCAGTAACTGCAGTTAATCAGTGTTTGTGCCCAGCTGACCCTAGGGCCACAAAGAACAAGGGAGCTCTCTAGTCTCCACCCCCTGGGCACCCTCTGGCCTCTCCGCAAACCCCTGAGTCCCGTTGAGACAATCAGCGCTGCACACGTGGCTCTCAGCCGCTCGCCCGTGGCTCTCGCCTCAGCCCGCTGGGTCTGCACAAAGCCGGGTCCTGTCCAGTGTGAGGGAACCAAACTCGACCCAGGCTTGTGCCCCCCAAAGGTATCACCTAACTCCTCCTCGAATCTCATCCTGGTCCCGTGTCTCTATGGGGAAATGCTGCAAAGCCCGTGGCTCAGACCTCTAGAATCTGCGTCACCAGTGGGACTCTTCTGGCCTGTGTCCCGAGAGTGAACCGATGTGTTTTTCCACACAGACGTCCTGCTCTGTGGTTACTCTGGTGCCTGGCCTGGCTGCTTTACTGGGAGAGATCCACTTTCAGAGGTGAGATCCCCTCCTCACAAAGAGAAACCCCACCTTGGCCGCCCACTTAGTGGGTCTGCAGATGGCATCCTGGCAGCTGAGGTAAGAGCCTCACGTGTTATAAAGGGCTGGTTGGCGACTTACATCATATTATAATGCTCCTTAGACCAGCCCAAGTCCTCCAATGCCAACACCACTCCTTGGCAGCTGTGCTGCTCCCAAACCGGCAGAAGCTAGATCTCCTCACTCTGCCCACAGGGCTGTCAGCCTGTCTCTACAGGAACAGTGTTGCTTCTATGCAAACAAGTTTGGGGTAGCTTGAAAAACACCCACCGGACTCCAGGACCAAACTGACCACAGAAAAAGCCCTGTATCAGCCAAACAAGTAAAGATTCTTCCACGGGGTACCTGTGACTGTCACCCCATAACATCCATTAACTAATGATCATGTTTTCCTTACAAAAACTTTCTCATAAGGTGATACCTTATGAGAAAAATGACTTACAAAGGCATCAAAGGGAGGATTGAGGAGGAAAAACATCGCTAAACAATTGCCTGGTACAGTTGACACTCCAATACAGGCGCAAGGAGCAAGCCTGCTCTCTCAGAGTCGCCCCACGCGAGGTTTGTGCTGGGCCTCTCCGTGTAGCAAAGGTAGAGATAGTTGTGTGCAACACTAACCCCTTGTCTTCATCCGGGCTCAGACTGTACAGGAACCTCCCTGGTCTGGGTCCTCACGCCCGTGTAACAAAGCTTTTCCTGACCTCCCCACTCCTGAGGCTCTGCGGTCTGGCACTGCCGGGGAAACCCGGTTTCCCCTACACTAGGACTGGCCGGACCAGCTGCCACCCCACAGCGGGGTTAGAGGCTCCTGTCCCCAGCTCCCACCAGCGCGCGGTGTTTCTGTCTGCCTGTAATGGGGGCCGTTCCCACAGGTGTGAGCTGGCTTCGCATTGTGGGTTGATTGCACAGATGAGCAGGTCAAGGAGATGGGGGACACAGACACACTGGGGGCCACTCAGAGGTCAGAGCAGATGACCTTTCGTCACTTGCAGCATCGTGGGTGGAGCTGAGGGATCGTGCTCAGTGAGCAGTCACAGGGAAAGACACACGGCAGAGGCTGCAGTTCCAGGAGACTCTAGAGAGAGGAGAAAGCCGGGAAGATGAAGCTGCAGGCTGAGCGTAGCCTGTCACATGCACCAGCCAGGGGAAGGGGCAGGAGCCACACGGGGGAGGGGCTCACAGGGCCAGGTGGAGACCACGGGGACCCCTGAGGGGAGGAACCAAATACTGTCCCGAATTAGCAACGGGATAAGAAAATAAATATAAAATATAATGAATATAAAATATAAAAGATAATAATAATGAAATATTTAATATGCAGAGAAAACAGGCAGGACTTAACCTCTCTAGAATAGCATGGATTACTCCATCAGGGAGCAGGTGAGCCAGGATTTGTCCCAAATTCAGAATGACAGTAAGTTCTTAGCAGAACTAGAACTTTCAGTTCTGCAGCCCAGATTGACATTGTGGTTGGAATCGATGTAAACCCTGCCCTCCTGGTCCTCAGAAATAGAGGAATCCCCTCTTCTGTGCTGACCTCCAACCCACTTCCCCCTGGGCTCCAGTGCTGGGCCCAGAGAACAGGATACAGCGGGCCCACAGACTGATCAGGATACAGTGGAGCTGTTACAGGGTAGCCCAGAGTGGACTGGGCCGCCTGTCTGTGGGGCCTCACCCGCGCGCTCACAATTCAGTTACACTGCAGGGACACACAAAAGCGTCAATACCGGGTTTATTTACAACAGGGGAAAGGAATAGGAAACAACCCAGGGAAAGAGAGCGGGATGCAAAGTAAGTGGAATACCTTACAGCTAGGCTAACTGAACACACCAAGTCACGCGGTCAGGAGAGCTGCTTCCCGAGCGAGAGAGGGCGAGATGCAATTGCGCCCTACTTATCCCCCAAATGTCCCAGAATTCCTGCTATCCTCACCCTTGGGTCCTTGCAGTTCTATCCCTGGTACTGCTGGGAGTTGTAGTTTCCAATCACTGGAGTAGTGTGTAGGGTCCAGAAAGCTGGAATTGGGGGTGGGATCCACAAGACTCTGCAGAGTTCCTTTAGGACACCCTTCCCCTTAACAGAGCTGCTGTCCCCTCTTGGATGGTCCTGGCAATGTGGACATCATGTGGTCCTGGCGGGTCTGAGACAGACTCGCTGTGACAGGCCTGGCAGGGGCGGTAGCCACAGGAGGGCTCCCAGGGTCCTGTCTCCAGGCAGATGCTGCGGGTCCCTCTGCCAGGAGGGTCCAGTTATGGCCCAAGGTCATGACTGTCCTGCAAGGTGAGTGAGGAAGGGACACCGGCAGGGCAGAGGAGACGCTCAGGTGGGGGTGACCACACCTGCCATGGTCAGGCCCCAGGAGCCTCCTCCCTGCCCCCCACTCTCCCCCTCTCCAGTGTCTGCTCCCCATGATGCCCCAGGCCTCTCTCACGTGGACCACACCTGCCTTCTCCCCCACACAGGCAGGGGGCTCCCAGGGCTTGTGGTCACCTCCCCTCCCCTCTCATTCCCCACAGCCAGGAGAGCATCAGGGGCTGAGCGTCCAGCTGTGCCCAGCCCTGAGCTGAGACCTCACAGGCATCAGCTCAATGTCCTCACCTCGTCCCTAACCTCACACACAGGTGAGGAAACAGGCTCTGCGGAGACTCCCTGTGTGGGACCCAACCATGTGCTGGGGGACAGGCTGGTGTCCAGGCCCAGGGCGAGGCCCCCGCCCCCAGCACCTGCTGCAGCGGCTCCAGCTCCTGTCCATGCCCAGCCCTGGACCCGCCCTGTGCCCAAGACCAGGACCCTCACGGCTGTCTCCTCGGGGTCACTCACCTCCCTGTCCCCTCCTGCCCCCCAGGGGCTCAGATCACCTGTCACCTACTCAGGGAGGAGCCCAGCGGCTTCCAGGTCAGGGCCCCTCGCTCTGTGCCCCATGGGTTCGTCCCCAGCTGGACTCTGAGTCACAGTCACCCAGAGTCCCGGGCCTGCTCACTCTGAGCCCCAGGACCTGGTGGGAGACCCCAAATATAGGTCATTCGTGTTCAGAAATTAATACTGTTATACAAGGAGCAGTTCGGAGAACTCCTGTTTCTGGTAATGACAGGTGAGGACATTTCCACCAACACACCCCAAACACCCAGGTATTTTGTTGGGATTCACCTGCTTCTAACACAGATTTCAGATATTTCAAGGGCTAGTATGTAAAAGTATCCTTACTGTGCTTGAACAGAGGTCAGAAATTGGTCATTTTTTTCAAAGATTTTATATTTATGCATACAGAACTGGGGTACAGGTCAGAGATGCTGGGGGCAGGGATGGAAAGGATTCACCAGAGACAATGGGAGCAGAACAGGCAGGCAGACAGAAATACACTGCTGAGGGGAGCAGCAGACGGGTCAGGAGAGGTCTGCTGGGCCATGTGGGTCAGCTCCCTGGCTAGGAATCAAACTCGTGCAGCAGTGGCTGCAGATTGCTTCACAGTGCTGTGCTTTAATCCTCTGCTCCACCAGGGAGGCTCTGAAATAGGTAATTTCTACGGAAGTTTTGGGGCCCAGCCTCTGTCATCACTTCCCCTCTTCCACCCTGTCTCCCCCCATCACAGAGCAACATCAGGGGGAATTTTCTGATAAGACTTAACACTGTATGGCTGCCTGGGCAGGGAGTGGGCGCCCAGCACTGAGAGGACCCATCTCACCCTGGGTGTGTCCAGTGGATTGTGGTGGCGAGAAAATGAGAAAGAATCAGTAATTTCCCCCACTCCTACATTACCCTTCCCCAGGGAGCTGAGGGGGACCCTGCTCCATCTCTCCCTCCTTCCTTGGCCGTAGACAAAGGCTCAGCTCAGTGACTGGGGTGACCTGGGCTCCTCCTGACTCTGGGCCAGGCCAGCAGGGCATAGGCTGCCCCCTCCCCGCCTGTGGGACCCCCCCAGCTCTGCTCTAGAGAGACAGTGGCTGCAGCCCACAGAGGAAGTGACCCCTGGGAGACAGAGGGGGTGTCAGGGTGGAACTCCCTGACTCTGAGGCTGTGGGTTTGTAGAGACACCAAAGGGGATGAGCTTGAAACGAACGTTGGGGCTGGGGCTGGGGTGAGGGGAGCTGCCAGGGTAGAGGTGCCACCATACCCCTGGGGGGTCCTGCCTATTCCCTACAGCTCAGCCCAACCGTGACTGCCTCTAAACTTCCTCCTGGCCTCTGAGCCGCTGCTCTCTCAAGCCCTGCTCAAAAATAGCTTCTTGGTGGGACTTTTGCTATTAAGGTGTTACACTGACATTCTTTGCTCTTTTGGGGAGATTTAAATTCATTTCCTCTGGGCTGTCTATGCTGTATGACTGTCTCCCCTGTCTCTCTCTCTCTCTCTCTCTCTCTCACACACACACACACACACACACACACACACACATTCCCCCTCCTTGGGAACAAGAGCCTCCCTCACACTGGGGTTTATCAGACCCTCTGTCCTTGGCTCCCTTCAGAACCCCCCCCCCTTTGCAGTATCTCTACTCAGGGGGTCTGAGCAGCCCAAGGAGTCCCTGTCCCTCCTGCCTCTGACCTTTTGGGAAACCAGCCCCTCACCCCGCGTGACAGTGAGGAGGCGAAGGCAACTTCCTGCAGTCAGTGAGACTGAGGGAGGAGACAATTTAATTTTTTTTTTTGTTTTGCATTCTCTTTTCCCCCTTATTGCTGCATTATTTCTATTGAGGAGACATCAGTTTACACACTGTCTGTGTCAGAGGCACAGGGTCACCCCTCTTCAGTTGTTTGTCACCCCATCACACCCACCTAAGGGCATCCATTGTCTGCCACCACAGTCCATTAGGCCATTTACCCTCATTGTTTTGTAGTCATTATTTCTAGAGCTTTTTTTTTTTTTTAAAGATTTACTTATTTATGCTTACAGAGCTAGAGTACAGGCCAGAGGTGGTGTAGGTGAAAGGATTCACCAGAGACAGAGTGGGGAGCAGAACAGGCAGGTGTACTGAAATACATTGCTGAGGGGAGCAGCGTGTGGGTCAGGAGAGGTCTGCCATGTCATGTGGGTCAGCTCCCTGGCAGGGGATCAAACTCGTGCTGCAGTGGCTTCAGAGAGCTTCATAATGCGGTGCTTTAACCCATTGCACCACCAGGGAGAGCCCTTTAGAGCTTTTTTTTTTTTTTAGCTTCATCCTTCCCTGCTTTGCTTCTTTATAACCCACATATGGCTGAAATCATCTAGTATTTACCATTCTTCTTCAAATTTATTTATTTTAGCATAATCCCGTTGACATCTCTCCATGTTTTGCAAAGTCAAGGTTTTGTCTTTTCACAGCTGAATAGTATTCCACTGAGTATGTACCTTATGTTCTTTGCCATGCATCTGGTGCTTTGCACTTAGGTGTTTCCATGCCTGGTTATTGCTCAAAGAGCTGCAGGGGGCACAGAGGCGCATGTCCTTTGGGATTACTGTTTTCATCTCTTTGGGAAAATACTAAGGAGTGGGATGCTTGGCTTATGGCAGATCTATTTTGAATATTCTGAGGAAACTGTTCTGTTCTCCATGGGGACAAGATTGTAATATCCACAGAACTAGGTCCCTGCTCCACTCTAGAAAGGCTGGAGTCCACCATGGATGAGAAGCTAGAGAGGCAGAAGCACTGAGATGAAGAAAGAAGACTGAAGGGGGCACATGGAGCAGAGAGACATGTGAGGAAGGATCCACACTGCTTCTGAGCTTTGGGCTGGTACCTGGGACTCGGGGAACATGGAGAGACAGTTGAAAGAGACAAAGACATGGGTGAGAGATCCCAGGTGAGGCTGATAATGGCAGCCTTTATCTTGATGTGGATTTTGATTTTGCTGTATTTCTACCACGCTTGCCTGGCCCCTTCTGCCCTTTCCTATACGTCCCCACCAGAGGTGCCTGGAGGTTCATTGGATCATTGAAGTGATCAAAGAAGAAGTTAAAAAATACCTTGAGATGAATAATACTGAGTACACAACTCTACAGAATGTGTGGGACACAGCAAAAGCAGTCATAACAGGAAAATATATAGCAACATAGGCACATATCAATAAACAAGAAAGAAAGTGAAGAACAATATCAGATATTTAATTTTGGTTATTTTAGAGTTTTAACATTTGCTGAAATTGTTTCTGGAAGGAAAGAAAAGAAGAAGAAAAAATTTT
>NW_004567232.1:17567-19268 GCF_000260355.1 Condylura cristata | reverse complement strand
GTTGGGTGCTCTGTCTTTAAAGATGTCGCTGAAGTGTATGTCGTGTAGTGTTTGACCCATCTTTGCTTCCAGGTATTTTATGGTTTCCGTTCTTATGTCAAGGTCTTTAATCCACTTCGAGTTGTTTTTGTGACTGGAGGCAGTGATCTAGTTTCATTTTTTTGCATGTAGCTTCCCAGTTTTCCCAGCACCATTTGCTGACAAATTTTCTTTGTTCCATTGTATCTGAAGAAAATATTTTAAGACCCCATGCTACTTTATATGTCTCCAGGCGGAGAGTTTTCTACATAAGGCTGGATGGACTCAATAAGATTTTTTTTTTTAACGATCATTATCTGCAGTAATGTTAGGTTACATTTTGTAAACAGAACTAAATTGTGTTTGCATTTCTCTTTCCTTCATACTGTTATGCTATGGAATGATGGTAGTAAGTATTCTATTACTAATGGCAACATGTCTACTTTTGCATAATTTCAGTGAGGAATTTTGTTTTTCCTTAGAGAATTGAAAGTTTGGTTACATTATCCAGGTTTTGACAGGAATCTCACAGTTGAGAACTTCTATGAGTTCAGTATGAGCAGAACCAAGAAGAAAAGAGCCTGCCACTTTCCCTAGAGGGTTCCAGAGACTGTACAGTACTGTAAGGAAGCTGACATCCATGGGCAGCCCCAGAGAGAACAGTGTTAAGGAACCTTGAAAAGAGAAACTGTACCCTAAAATACAAATGTTGCAGGGAGAGTCTGTGAGACCCTCCCAAGGCATGGCTCTGGGGGCTTGGACAGGCTGAATGTTGAAACTCAGTCTGACTTCTCTGGAAAGTTCCCATAAGCCAGCAGAAATTCTACTTGGTCATTCTGTCCTGAGTATATGCAAAAATAGATGAAACGATAGGAATTCGACTTAGTTGATAAATGCATTTTTATTATAAATTTGATAGCATGCGGATGAACATGGAGAGAGTGATTTCCGCTCTTAAACATTCTTGCAATTTTTTCCCTTCTTTTTGCTTGCACTGATTTACTCATTTAGAAGTGGAAGACTTGGCCATTTTAGGTGGATCACCTAATCTCTGCTCAGTAAATGCTATCTGGGCTAGGCCAGATGCCCTCTCACCTCACACACTCTGTAAATTCTCTTTCATATATGTGCTGTTAATGTTGAGCCTGGCCATGTCCTGCAGTCATTGTACAGGATAGAGCCCCACACCTAAGTTAACACAGTACTTCGGGGTTGCCCTGTGAGAGCCAAATGTGTTTGAAGAACTGTGAGTCTGCACTCGTAAGACATACATTATGCTGTAGCTCAACTAACTGTTAAAGTATTATTTGAAATAATAATAATGAAGAACTATATACCAGAGACACTTTATGGGGGTGGAATAGGGAACGGGATCAGAAATGGTGTGGGGAGGTAAGTGCGCTGGACTATGGTGATGGCACAAGGGTGATTAGGTGGTTGGAAGCCCATGGGGATAAAAACTGAGATGGGAAATGACGCAAAATAATGTAAAAATAAACTATTATATTATTACAAAAAAAACAAAAAAGAAAGAAAAGATTTGTGCATTGCTCTGTGTGTTACAGTACTGTTCAGTCTCTGTACAGTCTCTTATTTTTTTAAGATTTATTTATTTATTCATACAGAACTGGGGTACAGGCCAGAGATGCGGAGGGTGAGAGGATTCACCAGAGACAGAGTGGG
>NW_004567232.1:16153-16712 GCF_000260355.1 Condylura cristata | reverse complement strand
TGAGTGCTGTGAAGCTTGTTACTCTTTGAATTTGCCCCGGCTATGATGTATGTAATGGCCCTATAAGGGCCTATATATTCTCTGGCATTTCTATGGTCGGGGTCTTGCTCTCCCTGCATGGCCTGCGTGCCTGCAGGAAGGCTTGACCCCAGCTAGCTGGCTCAATAAACTCTCTACTTGCTTGTATATCTCTGGTCCTGTTCTTTGTCACGGGGAAACAATCGGGTGATTTTGGACCCTAACATTATAAAGCCAGCTATTGTACTCCTGAGGAAATGAAGATTTATATTGATACAGAAACCTGGATACAGATACTTGCGGAAGATGTCTACTGGAAACACACCAGTGGCCCCTCAGCGGTGCCTGATGACAAAGCTGTGAAACACCCATGTCATGGGACACTTAAGTGACACAAGCCTGAACTGTCACTGCGGGCTACAATCAGGGGAGTCTCCAGTGAGGCTAGTGGACACAAGCAACACCAGAAAGGCCACATGCGGTGTGAGCTCATGTCTGGAACATGCTGGAAATGGCAAGTTGTGGAATGGTTGGCAGATTG
>NW_004567232.1:11862-14152 GCF_000260355.1 Condylura cristata | reverse complement strand
TAACTCCCCAGGGGCTTCATCTCGGGGTCTGCTGCTTGTTGCTGCTACTGAAACTGCTCCCAGATTCTCCTGGTGTTGCTCCCGATCAAGGGAGTAGCCTCTGGGAGAAGAGATGGAGGGTTGGTCATGGCAGAGGGAGACTCACTTAACAGAGGAGAAGGGGCAGGACCTGCCCGGAGTGACCTGCGTTTAGGTGAACTTAAGGAAAATTGGTTTTCAGTAAGCTCCTAGACTTGACCAGATTTGTTGTTCCTGTCAGATCACTTGGAAAAGCTGTAGAACATGATGCAGCAAAGAGCATGAACTCAACTGAAGGAAACTGAGTTTGAATCCCAACTCTGCTCTCAATAACGCCACCTTACAGCACCCTACGTGTTATAATTTCTCTAAGGTGAGGTTTGTCATAAGTCAAATGAGGGGCTGTAAGTCATTGAGCATATTGAGGACACAGCTCTGGATCTGGAAACTGTACCCCTTCCACCTGGGGGGGGACAGAAAGGTCAGTAATTCACCAACCCCCTAAACACCCCCTCTCAGGGTCTGGGTTCCCCAAGCCTGAGAGACCCTCCTGCTGTCACCCGTGAGGGGCTTCTGATTAGCAGACGCTCCTCCCTGACACACTGTGGGAATAGGATGAGGGAGAGGAAAGACCTGGGATTGTTTCTAGAACTGACTGGTCAGCCCAGCTGCCATCCCACAGCAGGGTAAGGGGATCCTGGCCCACTGAACCCACCACATGTGGTATTTCTGTCTGTCTGTCTGTTAAATGGGCCATTCCCACAGGTGTGAGTTGGTAGCTCACAGATGATTAGATGAAGAAGACGGGGAACATTCGTGTACCAACGATCTCTGAGTAGGATCGTTGTAACCCACATCCTCCTGGTCCTCAGAAACACATAACCCCCTTTTCCTGCTCTGACCTCCTAACCCACTTCCTGTGCTATGTTCTCCCCCCGGACTCCAGTTCTGGGTCTGGAGCACAGTTGGACCAGGGCCAGGGGGCTGCTGTTCCCTGTTGGGTCAGGGCCTCGCTCTGTGCCCCACGTGCCCGTCTCCTGCTGGACTCGGAGTCCCAGACACACAGAGTCCCAGGACTGCTCACTCTGCGCCCTAGTGCCTGGAGGGGGTCACCCCAAATATAGGTCATGGAGTTAAGAAATTAACACAGTCACAGAGGGAGCTGTTGAGGAGGGCTCTTTTTTCTGCTGATGGCAGGTTAGGATGTTTCCAGCAACATTCCGCAAACACCCAAGTATTGTGTTGGGATTCAGCTGCTTATGACACAGATTTCAGATATTTCAAGGGCTCGTATGTAAAAATTATCCCTATTGTATTTGAACAGAAGCCAGAAATGGGCCATTTCTATAGAAGTTTTGGGGCCCAGCCTCTGTCATCACCTCCCCTCTTCCACCTCATCTCCCCATCACAGAGCAACACCAGGAGGGATTTTCTGATCAGATATAACATTACAGGGCTGCCTGGGCAGGAGTGGGCACCTGGCACTGAGGACCCTCCTCACCCTGGGTGTGTCCAGTGGATTGTGATTCTGAGAAAATGACAAAGAAACAATAATTCCCCCACTGTCACATTACCCCTCCCCCAGGAGCTGAGGGAGACCCTGCTCCATCTCTCCCTCCTTCCTGGGCCTTAGACAAAGGCTCAGCTCAGTGACTGGGGTGACCTGGGCTCCTCCTGACCCTGGGCCAGGCCAGCAGGGCACAGGCTTCCCACTCCCAGCCTGTGGGACCCCCCTCCAGCTCTGTTCTGGAGAGTAGCTGCCACCCATGGAGGAAGTGACCTCCCCCGAACTCCCACACAAGGAGGGTGGAGCTCCCTGACTCTGAGGCTGTGGGTTTGAAGAGATGCCAAAGGGGTTATATAAGCTTGAAGTGAACTTTGGGGCTGGGGGGGGGACTGTCAGGGGTGAGGTGCCACCACATCCCAGCAGGGGCCTCCAGGGGGTCCTGCACACTTCCTACAGCTCAGCCCAACCGTTACTGTCTCTGAACTTCCTCCTGGCCTCAGGCCGCTGCTCTCAAGGCTTGCTCAAACACAGCTTCTCGATGGGACTTTTGCCACTGAGATGTTGGACTGACATTCTTTACTCTTTGGGGATTTAAATTCATTTATGCTGGATCTGTCTATGTTGTCTGCCTGCCGCTCCTGTCACACACACAGACACAAACTCCCCCTCCCTTGGACCCAGACCCTCCCTCACATGGGGTGTATCTGACCCTCTGTCCCTGGCTCCCCTCAGAGCCGCCTGTTGGGTCCTTTGCCTGGACAGACC
>NW_004567232.1:9281-10707 GCF_000260355.1 Condylura cristata | reverse complement strand
TCCCAAGGGGTGACTCATTGCTGTGTCCTTGATGTGAGGCCCAGTTGGCTGTCACCTTCAGCTAGTCCCATCCAGGATCTCAAGATCAGTTTTATCTCCACTTTATCAAGCTTGGATGCCAGGCAAAATTCTTTACTGCCCTAATTGAGTCCTTGTCAGTAATCTTTGGTCACTCCCAACACACCCAGTGAGCCTGAGTGCACCCGCGGCCTTGCAGGCCCTCTGTGCAGGCTCAGCCCTCGGGCCGCTCAGTCTGAACACAGGACAGCCGGACCTGTGATGCTTACAAGTCCAAGAAGCTTTAGTGTGATTTGTTTTGAAAGCATATTTCGCGCACATAAAGAAAATTTAAAAGATTCAAGGATAAACTCACACCCCTCCCCCTCGTCCTCCAACCCCCACCCCTAATCCCTCACTCATCCAGGCCATTGCTCCAAAACCAGTAAGCAGTTTGCCATGACTCTTGCCCAGAAACATGTATCCATGCCTGTACCTAGGTCTCTGTGTGTTGTCACATCAGCCCAGGAGTTCCAGACCCATCCAGGGAGAAGAGGTTTGCATATCATGGACCTGACAAAGGACGTGTGTCTAGAATTTCCAAAGGGATCCATAAAGCCCAAGAATAAGCAAGTTGTAACTCCATTTTAAAATGAGCAAAAGGGCTTCTTCCTGACCTGCCCAGTAGGCTCTGTGTCAGGGGCGCTGACAGATTGGGCACCCTGCCCCCCACTTCAAAGCTATGGCTGTTAGGGTCAGGTCACAGATGTCAGCTTGTCTGCTCCAAAGGAAGAAGTGCTGTGTTCTTAGTTCCTGGAGACTTCACCTATGTTGCCCCAGGGAGATCACTGCTGCCAGTGACAGAGCAGAGGAATTTAAGAAACCCAACTGCTCAGTGACTGGTGTCTCTGCAGATTCTCACTCTGTCGCTCGACGTGGGTCCTCACACCTAAAAAACAAGGGGGACTGTGCCCACAAACACCCCCTTGGTGTCGGACCGCGAACACCCCCCTGGGGCCTGGATGCTCAGGACTGTGGTGCGCTACAGGCTGTGCAGGCGTCTGTCTCATCCGGCCTCTTGGCCACTGCCGACCAGGGCATCCCCTGGCAGCTCACTGTAAATGCCCTCCGGTTGGTTGTCCTGGGATGAGACTCGAGACGGGCTCAGGCCTGCCAATTCACTGACAGACTTGGCAACGTCTGCCCAGCGGCCGGAAACCTGCTAGTGAGACCATCGAGCCTGCTATCCAAAGAGCAGAGAATGTTTCTCTGAAGTAGTGAGCCCTGGACCATGCGGCCGGGCTGCAGTGAGCTGTCATGGGAGCCGACCCCCTTGTGACTGTTGTCATGCTTAGAACCAAGACCTGAGACTCTGCTCAGATGTGGCGCAGGCCAGGCCAGGCCTTTCCTGCAGGGTGGGGAGGGGGGG
>NW_004567232.1:3622-7736 GCF_000260355.1 Condylura cristata | reverse complement strand
CAGTCTGGACTCCAAGATCACAGTTGTTTCCCAAGTTCCAGATGGGCCCCCAAATAATACAGGGTGTCCTTGGTCCCTCGATGGGAACTTCTACTCCAGAGTCCTTGTTACTTTTTCCTGTATCTGTTTCCAGGGATAAAGCACCCCTTCCTGGGCATCACCTCTGGATTGTCCACCCCTAAGAAGAGGGGAAACCCAAGAAGAGTTCTAGTAAGATGAGCCAAAGGTGGAAATAGGGACAGTAGTAAATGGAGAGGGGAGATAATGGTGGGAGGAAGGGGTGGGGGGAGAGGTCAGCATGGGGAGTGCGGAGGGGGAGGTTCTGGTTGACAGGGGCTCTGGGAGAGTCTCTGTGTCACCTGGTGGATGCAGGAAACTGTCCATTTAGGCCCTTCCTGTCCTGGCAAGGCTGCTGTAACTCACAGGGCACTCACAGGTTGGGGGAAAATGGGTCGGAAGGAGGGTTTGTTAGGGGAGACCCCAATTCCTGAGCAGAATATTCCCAGTTCCCCTGGACTGGGACACGGAGGTTCAGGGAGCCAAGAGGAGGCAGAGCAAGGCCTGTGCTGCCTGGGGGACCAGTCTGGGCTGATTCTGGGCCTCAGCCCTGCTCACAGATCAGGCTGCTGGACAGACTCTGTGCCTGACACCACGGACACCACTCTGGGGAGAGTGTCAAATACAAAAGCAAACAGCAACATTAAATGAAATCTAAAAACAATAGGAATAATTTTATTAAATCTGCTTTATTTTGAAAGATACTTCAGGGTCTGAGAGAATCAGCAGAGCCCTGGACACTGTCGCCACCTGGGGGAGAAAAGCACAGACCTGGTCAGAGCCACGAGAGAGGAGAGCACAGGAGGGGCTGACCGGGTGACTCCCCCAGGGGCTCCATCTACACTGTCCCAGGGGCTCAGGGACCTAACCTCTGACCCACAATCACCTGCAGCCTGAGTGTAGTTTCCTCCTTTCCCACCTGTGGGAAGAGATGTCACATGAGACCACGTTAGAAGCCTAAAGGAATCTTTCCAGAACTGTGATCCAAGTCAAGACTGGAAAAATGAAGAAAGGAGATGAAGGGGACTAGACCAAATTCCCTCTGAGTGCCACACATGTGTGGTTAGTACTGCTCATCAACCAGGGGAGGCAAGTTCTCCCTGGGACTTGAAAGCCCCCAGTAGACAGGATCCCCCACTCCCTTCCCTACCTGAGCGCTTCTTCCTCCACATCACAGCTGCAGCCACCGCAGCCCCAGTGAGCAGAGGTCCAAGGAGAACCAGGCCAGAGGGGATGGAGGACTGAGGAGGGGGCTCGGGAAGGGAAGGGAAAGGGAGAGCTTGAGCCCCAGGCCTCATCCTCTGAAGGTCCCCAGAAAGGTCTCTGATCCTCCTGAGAAAAGCCCCTATGCCCATGTCCCCATCCTCAGGACTTGGGGATCCAGCAGCCCCTCATGCTGCACATGACACATATATCTCTGTTCCTCTCTAGAAAGCACCACTAGAGCAGCCCATTTCTGGAAGGTTCCATCTCCACCAGGCCTGGTGTCCACCAGCTCCATGTCCTTGGTCAGGTTCTCCCCATCTCGTTGCCAGGTCAGGGTGATCTCCGCAGGGTAGAAACCCAGGGCCCAGCATTTCAAGGTGACATTCTGGTCAGAGGTGGGGTGGTGGGTCATGTGTGTGTGGGGGGGGATCTGAAGGGGAACAAATCAGAAATACCACATTTTGAATTTATTCAGTGTCTTCCACAGACACTGAAGCAGACTCACATGACCATCCTCAGAATGGACAGGACATGGCGTGGAGGAGGAAGCATGAAACCCAGAGCCCAGCCCTGTCTAGGAAATCTGGGATCATGGGGTGAGAGTCCAGGGTGGGAGGGTGCAGGTCTCTAAGGAGGACACAGACTCTGCTCCTGCCCTGGTAGAAGCTGAGCGACACAGAAAGGTAGAGTCAGGTCCAAAACTGTTCTCAGACCAAAAACAAGACCTGAAAGAAAAATTGATGATTTTCTTTCTTTCTTTAAGATGGTGGCCAGGTCAAAAAGGAGCCAATGAAGATACTTGAGACAATCTCCCTCCCCCATCAGGAGAGGCTGGATTCCTTAACCGTCCAGGAAAGCAGCATTGTCTGGGCCAGTCTCTCTAGTACAGAACATGATACCCAGGGGTTCCTCCCCTCTGACCAGAAAGCAGGCGCTGTCCTGCCCATTATCCCATTTCCCTGTGGGGCCCAGGGTGAGGGGAGTCCCAGACCTTGAGGCCCCCTTACCTGTGTGCTGCAGCACCTCCTTCCCCAGCTCCAGGAGTCTGCGCAGCCACGGCAGGCACCTGCCCTGCAGAATGTCCCTGACACGCTCCGCCGTCCCCCATGCCTCCCACTGGCGCTGGGTGATCTGGGCCACCAGGTCCATGGGGGTCCAGGAGCGCAGGTCCGGGTTCCGGGCGATGTGATCAGGTGCAGTCGTAGGCGAACTGCTCCTACCTGTGGAGGAGGCTCCCGTCTGGCCCCACGTCGCAGCCACACATCCTCTGGAGGGTGTGAGACCCAGAACCCCCTAGTGTCAGCCCCGCGGTCACCCGGGGTCACCCGCCCTCTCCCCCTGAATCAACCTGAACTGAACATGAAACTGCAGGTGGGAGGGTCACCCGGGTCTTTCCGGGGTAGGGACCTGGCAGGCCACCTGCCTTAGGGGGTCAGTGGAACCCTGAGACTCAGGACACCCCGAACCTTAGGGTGGAATGGGGGTAGTGACCTCACCACGGCCCGCTCTGGGCAGCTCACCTTTGTTGTTTTGGTTGTAGAGGCCATGCAGGTCCCCCAGCAGCGCCTGAACCACTGAGCCTTGTCCCTTTGGATCTGCGTCTCCTAGTCCAGATCCTCCGGCCCCACCTGCCATGCCCAGAGCGCCAGCTGCTCCGGGGCAGCAGCAGCTCCGTGCTCTGCCCTGGAGAGTCGCTGTCAAACCTCCCAAACTGCGTCATCCATGTAGCCCACGGCAATGATATTGGGCACCCCCAGGCGTGGCGGGATATGGCAGTAGTGATACCTCAGGGAGTGGGAACCTGGGGATGAGATGGTGGAGGCTGGGGTGTGGGGAACACCCAGGCTGTCCCGCCTCTCAGAAGAGGCCCAGGTCCCAGAGAGTGGGGCCTCCTAATAGTGAAAAGAGCCCAAGGAGGGACCCAGCCTCAGGGGGACCAGAGCATCTGGGGAGGTGGAAAGGAGCAGAAGGCCAGAGCACAGCCTGCCTGAGGGGGTACAAGAGTCTAGAGAGGAGATGAGCCTTTCCTGGGGTCGCACCCACAGTGGGGTCCTTGCTCCTCCTTCCTGGAGCAGCTGTTTCATCTGACCCCGCACTCACCTGCCCAGGGACCCCCAGAGCAGCAGCAGGAGAATGGGGGACATCACACCCTGTCCTGGGTTCCGGGGAGAGTGAGTCCAGGAGAGCTGGTGGAGACTGTCATGGAGCAGCGATGACCCTGAGTGTTCCCTGGAAACCCCAGGACACAGAGAGTGAGAATGGGGTGAGTGTGGGTTATCCAGGCTCCACCCCACAGAGACGGTGAAAGGAGACATGAAGCTGTAACAGTGGCCCCCAAAGAAAGGGGGAATACACATTCCCTCCCCATCCTAAAGAGGAGTGGATTTGGGCTGGAGCAGCAGCCTGGAGGGATGAAGGAAGCAGCAGGGTTTCAGGTAACTGTGAACATGCCACTTTGATACTAAATTAAAGATACCCAGGTGGGAGTTTCTGGAGGGTTATTGGCCAAGGGAACCTGTGATGATTCCATGGATTATCTCCCGCTGCATTTCCATAGCCCTCTTTTGCCTATTGTCTGGAACTAGAGGTACAGTATGATTTTCTTTTAGGTAATGCATTGTTTCAGAAAAGATCTTTAGTGTTACACTGCAATCAAATGATCAGAAAGAATGTGTTTTATTTATTTATTTAATTTTATAACAGTTTATTTTACATTTTTTTTCTATCTCAATTGTAATCCCCGCGGGTCTCCCATCACCAAGTCACCCGTGTGCATCACCATAATCCCGTGCACTTCCCACCCCACCCCCCCGTTTTTGATCCCATTCCCCACTCCACCCCCACAAAATGT
>NW_004567232.1:0-1887 GCF_000260355.1 Condylura cristata | reverse complement strand
CTTTTCCCACAGTTTGGTTTCCTCTCCTAGCTGAGTTGTCTCAGTTTATCTCCGGAGCTGTAGCAGGGCTGGGGCAAAAAGCTGCTGCAGCTGTGCAGAGAAGCCGCAGTCGGTCTCCCTCTGCAGTGCTTCCTGGCGTCCTAGAATTTTAAAGGAGCCGAACGAGTAGCAAGCCACTGCCGTTCCCCCATCAGAGTTGTAGGGTTCAGCTAATCCTGCCTGTGCAGCTTTCCTTATGGGAACTCCCCAATCCCCAATTCTCCCTCGGTTATGTTCCTTCTAGTGAGTCCAGGGCGTTCTCATTTGGGTTGAAACTCGTAGGCGGTAAGTCTATAGTCCGTTTTTGTATAATCCCGTGCGAGTTTGGATGAGGGGTCTCGGCGTCTTTACTCTGCCACCATCTTGCCCTTTCCTGAGCTGGTTGAGCTGGTCCTCAGCAGCGTTGCTGGCGCCCAGGTGCTCCAAATGGGTCTGTAGTTTCAGTGGTTTTTCCCTGTGCCCAGGTGTTGCGGGTCAGATCTGCAGTCTTTCCTCAGCCTGGGCTCCACTCACTGAGCTGAGCCGTCCCCCTTCACCTCCAGGGTTTAGCGTAGGGCAAAGCGGCTCCTGCAGCCCGCTGAACTTCCAGGCGCCTGGGTTTTCCAGGGCGTTCCCTTATTGAACTCCCCAGTCGCCGATTCCCCCTCCATATCTACCTTCTAGTGGGTCCAATACTCGTAGTATTCAAGTCTATAGTCCGTTTCGTCCTCAATTCCTGTGCAAGCCTGGATGTTGGGTCCTTTGCCTGGACAGACCTCCCCACCTCCCCCACAGAATCATATGCACACTATTGTGTGGAAACAAATTCTGGCGTCCTAGAATTTTAAAGGAGCCGAGCTGGAACAGAAAAACAGGAGGCATGAAGTGTTCCTGCCTTGGTTTGCTACCTTGTGTTTACATGACTGTTCTTTGACCCCCATGTTTTTGTCATATGTTATTGACGCACTTGCTGAGAGCTTCTGCTTACCCCCAGCCCCAGGCTCCATGTTGAAGGGTATAAATAGGGAAGGAGAGAAGAATAAAGTGTGCCTTTGCTTGCTGACCAAGAAGTGTGTTTTAATCCTGATGTCCTTCGCTCAGACCATCTCTGCTGTCGTGCTGGCGCGGCACCTGGACTCAGTGATTTCAGCGTCTTTACTCGGCCGCCATCTTTATCCATTCCTCAGTAAATTCCCTTGCTGCCCTGTGTCACCCCCACCTTCCCACCTTCCAGGGCCACAAGATATGGGGCCACAATTGTGGTCCATAAGTACCTGAGTCAGGTCAAGGGAGGTGTCCACCCCAGCTGTGTCTGTGCTCGGACCACCCACCATTTGGAGCCTTCCCCCCAATCATATCTGGGAGCCAGAACCTGGTTTTCTGCCTCTTCTTCCCTTTCCTGGGTCAAGCCTCCCAGTGGGCAGAGTCATCAGAATCTGGACATGAGCCTGGAATCAGAAGTGCTTTAATGCTTAACAACCCCTCCGCATGGCCAGGACACCTCCGAAATGCAAGAGCCCCCAGAGGCAGCTGGTGGTCCAGCTTAACTGACCTCATGTCCAATGCTGTAGACTTAGCTCAGGTATCACCTACCGATAACAACTCAGCACCTAAAAGTGCTGTTGGTTCCTGACCTTGGATGAGCTAGTGAGTCACTTCTGCTTCAAGCACCAAGACACCCCTGGTCCCCATCATATGCCAGGGAGCTGCCTAGCTTCCTGCCTGAGTCTCAGTTTTAAGGTGTTCTGGTCCCTGCATGTTTTCATTCATTCACCTGTTTATTGCCTAGCTCCTGTGTGCCACACAATTATTCTAGGCAATCTGGGATTTTCAAACCAATTCAAGCAAAAGCTTTCCCTTGTGGAGTTC
>NW_004567231.1:56718-57257 GCF_000260355.1 Condylura cristata | reverse complement strand
TCCGCTGCGAGGAAACCCCAGCAGCTGCTGGGGGGTGCGCGGGCACCGCCCCGTGTGGCCTGGAGGGGACCCCGGGCCCGCGACCCCCCACACTGCCTCGGCCTCCGGTTCGCCGTCCAGAGGTTCCCTGTGGCGTCGCGGGGTGCGGCCAAGGCACCTTCGGGGTTCTCTCCCTGAGCGCGTGTCCCCGGCCCGAGTGTGTCCGGGCCCAAAAATGTCCAGCCGGAGGGTGACCAGGCCCGAGAGTGTCCAGCCTGAGGGCGTCCGAGCCCGAGAGCGTCCGGGCCCGAGAGCGTCCGGGTCTCAGAGCACCGGGCCCGAGAGCGTCCAGGCCCGAGAGCGTCCGGGCCTCAGAGCACCGGGCCCGAGAGTGTCCGGGCCTGAGAGCGTCCGGGCCCCAGAGTGTCCGGGCCTCAGAGCGCCGGGCCCGAGAGCGTCCGGGCCTCAGAGTGTCCGGGCCCCAGAGCGTCCTGGCCTCAGAGCGCCGGGCCCCAGAGCGTCCGGGCTCCAGAGTGTCCGGGCCCCAGAGCGTCCGGGCC
>NW_004567231.1:43889-44384 GCF_000260355.1 Condylura cristata | reverse complement strand
CCGTGGCCGCCCTCCTCGGCGCCTGGGCCCGGCTGTGGCTCTCACGGATTCCGCCGTGTCCGCACCCTCATTAATCAGCGGCAGGCACGCACGGCGACAGGGGCCGCATTCTCCCCGGCCTCACACATCCCATTGTCCCGCCGGCCGGGACGGCCAGAGCCAGCCCATGCAGCGCATAAAAGAGATGGGACAAAAATGAAAGGAATCGCGGGAGAAGAAAGAGGAGGCATTTTCCCCGAAACACTCGAATAAATGCTCGGCAATGATAATTTAAATTATTCATACATTTATGAAAACATCCATTGAAAAGTGAAGTGTATGACGCTCTTTGTCTATTTTTCTTGTCTCTTGTTCGGGATTAATCTTTACTGTAATCCGGCCGGCCGTGCCCACAAAGGCCACCCTCTCTTTCCATGGGAAAAATGTCTCCACACGCCCAGCGGGCGGGGGCCGTGCTGACATGGCACAGCCGGGCCCTCGGGCGCCGGGCGGCCG
>NW_004567231.1:42615-43096 GCF_000260355.1 Condylura cristata | reverse complement strand
CTCCGCCCGCAGCCCCCACCCCCGCCCTTGTCCCCCCTCCGCCCCGATGTTGGGGTCTGGGAAGGCAGCCAACGCCGCCACGGACGCCGGGGCGGTAAATCACCCCGCGCCCAACATCTGCAGGCCCCGGGGCCAGGCCTGGCCGCGCGCGGTCCCCCCGCCGTCCCCGCTGACAAAACGCCATTGTCGTGGCCGGGAAGAAGACGCCGGTGCGCTGACAAAGGGCCTCAGAGCCGGCCGTGGACCGCCGAGGGAGTGGCCGGGCGCCCGGCGGGGGCGCCGCTGGCTCTTTCTTCCTCCCTGGTTCACGCTTTTCCTCTCTCGTGGGGGTCCCCCAGAGCCTTTCATTCGGCTTCATATTCACATAAAGACATCAAGAAAAAAACCAGCAGAAAGAATTATTAGGCATGGCTGTCAAATGCTTTATCAGAAAACGGGGGAGGGGGTAACCCTTTGTGCGCTGGCCCCGAAGGCCCGGCCG
>NW_004567231.1:41508-42030 GCF_000260355.1 Condylura cristata | reverse complement strand
CGGCCTCCTGGGGCCCAGACGCCGAGAGCCCCACGCCGCCCGGCGGCCCCCTCGGCAAACATTTTTATTTCCAATTAGCAAAAGAAAAATTGCTAATTTGCTGCAGCCGGAGCGAGCTGACGTCTCAATCTGCGGAGTGTCAGCGCCGTGAAAGGGAAGCTTCACGCCGAGGCGCGGAGCGGCAGCCCCAGAGAGGGTCAGGGCAGCGGGCCCAGAAACAGATTGACTGGCCACGGCGCTGAATCACTCACACAAGACGCACATTGTCTCGGTGCCAGGGCCCCCCCGCGGGCGGCGTGCCTTTGCAGGGAAGGGGACGGCCGGGAGGCGCAGGCCGGGTTAATGATCACCCGGGCCTGTCTGCGGTGCCCGGGAACAGGCCGATAAAACGCCGCCCTGCCCGCCGGCGCTGCCGGGAGATGCGGAGATAATGTCGTGGGAGTAATAACCGACGGGGAGGGGCGCCCACAGCCGCTCAAGGTGACCGCAACGGCCGCCGCCCACGGCCGGCCGGAATCCGGC
>NW_004567231.1:40496-41000 GCF_000260355.1 Condylura cristata | reverse complement strand
CCCCGGGGCCTCAGGCGGCCCCTGCAGAAGGGCCCGGGGGACCGTGCCCGGGGACCGGCACCGGCCTCTCTGGGCCGGCGGCACAGGGGACGCCGGACGGGATAATGTATGTGGGACTCTGCCCGCACCATGCAACAGCCGCCCCGACGCGTTGTCTTTGTGCAAATAAGGGAAGAATGGCCGTGCCGGCATTGTTGGGGGGCCTTTGTCCCGAGGGGACCCGGTCTGTGCGCAGTGTATTTTCTTCAGTAAAAATAAAGAGTTACTGCCCGGCCCATCAATCACGGGAAAGCCTGGCCTCAGGGGTTCAATGCGCCCGGCCACGTTCCCAGGCCGGCGCGGGGCGGCCTCCCACTCCCCGGCGGCCAGGCCGCAGCCCGCGGGGCACACGTCACGTGGCACGTGCACCCCCACCCCCACCTGCGTGTACACGGGCCACGTGCAACCACGGGCCACGGCCACACGCACGCGCGTCATGCACGGCACAGCGCCACACGCGTCCGT
>NW_004567231.1:39404-39970 GCF_000260355.1 Condylura cristata | reverse complement strand
TGCGGTGCCCCTGGGCCCTCGCCTGTCCACCGGGCCCTGTGCTCCCGGGCCGGCCGCTCCCGGCAGTGGCGTGGGGCCCTCAGGTCACCTCCCCGGCAGTGTCCGGAGGCTGCCGTGGCCCTCCCGGCTTCGGCTCCCGCCAAACATGGCCCCGTGTGCCGCCAGCGGTCACGTGAGCCGACCTGGCTGAGAGCGGGCGCGGGGACGGCCGAGCGGCTGCTATCGATTTTCGAGGCGAGCAAACGTCTCCTGGGTTTACAATGCCTGTTATCTTCGGACTAACAGGAGCGGCGATGAGCCGAAGTTCATCTTTGCTGGGCCCCCCCTCGCAGGCCGCCCCCACGCAGGTGCAGCGCTCCCGGCCGCGCCGGCGCTGGGTTTCGGGGCGACTAAAGGGAGGAAGGCGCTGGCCCCCCCAGCCGCGCTCCCCGCTGCCAAACCCAGAGTAAATGGAATGATGTCTCCTGCTTTCCTCCCTGGGGTGCTAAGCCCCCATCCACTGGAGGCGCACACACGCACCAGCCGGCTTTGCGCACACCGCGCGGGGGCGCGGGGGCTCGCCGGGG
>NW_004567231.1:34350-35796 GCF_000260355.1 Condylura cristata | reverse complement strand
CGGGCGGGCGTGGGGGGCGGCGACACCCTGGCAGCCGGGAAGCTGCCCGTCCCCGGCAGGTGGCTGGTCCGCGTTGCCCAGCGAGCGCCCTGCAGGCTGTCCGTGCTGGCCACACCTGCCCTGAGCTGGAGCACAGAGGGACGCGGTGTGCTGGGGCCGGGGGCAGCGGGCAGGCTGGCGGGGGAGCCGCAGGGGCGCCCCGGCCCCCCTTACTGAGGATGACGAAGCATCACCCGAGACAAGCCCAGCCGGGCCGCAGGCACACGGACATGGCCTGTCCGCGCGAGGCGGCTTCCGCCGGGGAAGGGCCCAGAACCAGCTGAGCCTGGCGCGAGGCCCCGGGTCCAGCGTGGGGGGCCGGCGACGGCTCCAGGGGACCAGGGCTCGGGGGCCAGGCCAGTGCGGCGGCCCTGGAGGACAAGTTCTCGGGCAGACGCTGCCTCTGGGCCTGTGTCGGGTCAGTAAGTGTGTAGAGCACAGGGCTGAAGCCCAGGAGCCCAGGCGAGGCCCAGAAGAGGCCCTGGGGAGGCCCAGGTGTGGCCCGGGCGTGGCCCTGGTGAGGCCCTGGGGAGGCCCTGGGGAGGCCCAGGTGTGGCCCTGGCGTGGCCTTGGCGTGGCCTGGGTGAGGCCCTGGTGAGGCCCTGGCGTGGCCCGGGTGAGGCCCTGGCGTGGCCCTGGCGTGGCCCGGGTGAGGCCCTAGCGTGGCCCGGGTGAGGCCCTGGCGTGGCCCTGGCGTGGCCCTGGTGAGACCTGGGGGGGCCATACCTGCTATGCTCACGGGGCACCGACAATGTTCTGGGGCCCCCGAGGCGCGGGGTTGCTAGAAAACCCAGCGAGGTCACGGGGAGGCCGTCCCCTGGCGGAGGACGGGGATGCGGCCTGCCACTTGTGACCGGCTGCAGCGAGAAGCCCGCTCGGGTGCCGGCCAGCTCCCGGGCGGGCCGCGTGCAGCTGTGTGGGGCGTGTCGGGCGCGGTCAGCTTGGGGGCCACTGCGTGTCACTGGTCCTCGCCCCGGCCCTCCGCTGGCGGCCACCAGGCAGGGACGGTGCTGGGTGGGCGGGTCCTGGGCCTGACCCTTGCTCTTCCTGGAGTGGCTCTCTGCACCCAGCACTGCCCATCGGGTGTGTGTGTCCCTGGGACAGAGTGTGGCCGTCCTCCCTCCGTCCTCCCTCCGTTCTCCCCCTGTCCTCCCCCCGTCCACCCACCATCCTCCCGCCGTCCTCCCTCCATCCTCCCCCCGTCCTCCCCGTCCTCCGCCCATCCTCCCCCGTCCTCCCCCCGTCCTGCCTCCATCCTCCCTCCGTCCTCCCGTCCTCCTCCGTCTTCCCTCCGTCCTCCCTTCGTCCTCCCTCCGTCCTCCCACCGTCCTCCCACCGTCCTCCCGCCGTCCTCCCGCCGTCCTCCCCGTCCTCCCGTCCTCCGCCCGTCCTCCCGCCGTCTTCCCC
>NW_004567231.1:27825-28834 GCF_000260355.1 Condylura cristata | reverse complement strand
CCACAGTCCGTGGCCGGATGCTGTGCGGGCTGCAGGAGGCGCCGAGGGTGCGTTGGCTCCGCCAGACGGGTCCGCTTTGGGCCGGGCCCTGGCAGATGTCCAGGCAGGGGGACCCGCCGCGGGGGGCCGTGTCGACGGCGGCGACACCTGCCCGGGCAGCTCGCAGGCGTTGATCCGGGAGGCATTCCTGGCCCGGGGCGCGGGCCGTGCCTTGCCACCTTGGTGCCAGGGCCGTGCCCGCCGGAGCAGAACCTGGCTGCTGGAGCCCTGTCCACGCGGGCCGCCGGGCCCTGCCCACGTCCCGCCTGCCCGGCCCCTCTGGCCGCAGCGCCCCTCCCTCCCGCTCAGACTCAGGGCCGGCCGTGTGATGCGGCCTGGAGACCTGCCCTCCCCGGGGCGCACCAGCCCGCCCTGCCTTCCAGGGTGAGCCCCAAAGCTTCGTGTGTCCACAAACAGGAGGTGCCTGGCCGTGTGACACAGGCGGGGGCCGGGGGGGGCAGGGATCGCTGATGGCGGGGCGGGCTGGCTGGGCGCCAGGGTCCAGAGAGGAAGCCAAAGGTCAAGTCTGCCGGGCGGGGCTGCGAGGAGGCCCGGCCAGGGCCTTCGGGTCCAGGCGAGGCCAGACAGGCGGCTCAGGTCTCGGCCGCCGCTCGCCCAGCTTGGTGACCAGGCGGGGCCACCGTGCGGGCGTCCTCAGCCTGCTGAGGGTCCGAGTGGCCAGCACGCTCGGAACAGAGCCGGCCCCAGCAGCCGCAGGGTCGGAAGGCCAGCCGGGCACGGTCACAGGGCCCCTGACCCCCCCAGGGCCCCGCTCCGGCTCTGGGCTCAGGGACGGGCTGCCCGGAGAGGCAGAAAGGGAAGGCAGCCGGTCACCAGGGGTCAGGAAGAGAGGTCGTGCGGGCGGCAGCTGACCTTGCCGAGGGCGCACCCTGCCGAGGGTCAGCAGCCTGCAGACCGCCTGGCTTCGAGGCCGCAGATCAACAACTCAGCGGGGGAGGCAGCGCGGCTG
>NW_004567231.1:24815-25973 GCF_000260355.1 Condylura cristata | reverse complement strand
CGCCCGCTCCCCGGCGTCCGCCTCACACGCTCCGGCGCCCAAAAACTGCCGCCAGAGCCCGGGCCGCAGCGCCCTGCCACCGCGATTATTAATTTGCATGTAGGATCAGTTATGTCTTTATGAAATCAAAGTGTGTTTAGCTGCCGCGGAGACAGCCCGAGTTGATTTTGATAATCTCGGGCTGAATAGCCCTGCTTCGTTCCAGTAAGCCCGGGACAAAAGGCTGGACAGTGGCTGAAAGCCCCGGGGACGTGTCTCTCGGGCCTTTGTTCCGGGGCTGCTGATAAAAGAGCGGAGTCCATTAATGCGCTGAATGAACATATAGTAAAGTCAGTCCCCTCTGAGAGCCACAATGCGGAGGTCAGCGCCGGTCGCCATGGAAACTAAGTTCTGCTAAGAAGTTCTCAGCCTTGATTTTGCTGAATCAAAGGCTGCGGGCGAGAGGTGTGAGGGCGGCGGGCGGCGGCCGGCCCGCCCCCGCCCAGGACGGCCGCCGGGACCGCTCGCGCCCCGTGCTCGGGCGGCCCCTCCGCGCCGCTCCGCGGGCGGCTTATCTCAAGAGGCCCCCGGCCCGGCTCTGCTGCCCGGCAGAGAGTCAGGGAGGGAGGGCGGCGGCCTGGAAGCAGCGGGGCTGGACTCTGACCTCCGGCCACCCCGCAGCCCCTGACCTTGCCCCGCGGCCGCGCCGCGGCCCCTTCCTGCGCCGATAAGGGTGATTTATGGGCCGAGGCAGCGGCGGGGTGAGTTATGGGCAGCTCCGGCCGGGTGACGCGGTTATAAATGTAACCTGTTTGCATTTTGCGCCCCCAGTCTAAATTGAGCCGATCGCGCCGGCCCCGCCCCCACCCCGTCCGCGGGCTCCTTAAATCAGCTTAAACCATCAGATTAGGCCGGAGAGGAGGGCAATTAATCTCCCTCGCGGTAATTTATTAGCTGCGGGGCCAGAGGCCAGCCCGGGAGAGGAAGGCCCCGCTCCGCTCCTCTCCGCCCGGCCGGTCCCAGCCAGCGGCCGGGAGCCACCGGGGAGCGGAGCCCCGAGCTGCGCCCCGGCCTGCTGCTCCGGGCTGCGTCTGGGGCGAAGTCCTGAGGCAGGCGGGGGGCCAGGAGGGGCCGGAGGACCGGGCGGGGCGTCTCTGCAGCGGACCCAGGGCGGCCGCG
>NW_004567231.1:20331-20970 GCF_000260355.1 Condylura cristata | reverse complement strand
GCAGAGAGCGGGGCCGCCTGCCCTCACCCGGCCTGCGTGTCCACTGGGCCTCGGATATTCTGGAATGTTGCAGCTGTTGGGGGCCAGCGAGGGCCGGTTGGGGTTCCCAGGACGCGCGAAGTAGCCGTGTGCTGCACCCCAGGGTCCGCTGGCTCCCCTGGGCTGGCCAGGGCCAGGGGTCCGGCCCTGCCGGGGGTGTCGGGGGACCGTGTCCCCGCCTCTGCAGGGGGCTGGCGCCGCCGGGCAGGGCCCTGCCTGGAGGAACAGAGGCCTGAGAGCAGGCCACCCGTGTGGCGCAGCGCCAGGAGGACCGGACGGCCCCCACAGACGGAGGCCTGTCCTCTGGGACAGCCCCCGGGGAGGGAGGCCGCCCACACCCGGGCCTGGCCTGAGGAGACACATCTGCCGCCAGCGGTGGGTTCCCCTCTCCCGCCGGGGCACATGCAGACGCGGGGTCGGCAGTGTCCCCCACCCCCCGTGCCCCTGCCGGGGCGCCCCAGGGCACAGGAGAGGCCCGCAGCTGAGGGGCAGGCGGTGGGTCGCCCAGGCCAGGCCAGCGGCCACACCCCGTGCACCTGGCCGCCTGCTCTGGGCCCCAGAGTGCGCGTCTGTCTGGAGCGGGCAGTTCCCGCCGGGCCG
>NW_004567231.1:0-986 GCF_000260355.1 Condylura cristata | reverse complement strand
CGGCCGGGCGCGCAGTGCCGCCACAGGGCGGGCGGAGCGGCCTGCTCGCGCCTGCAGGGGAATATGCATGCATGGCACACCTGCGCGCTCACCTGCACACATACCTGTGCACGCACACACCTGTGCACACACACACCTGTGCACACACCCGCACACACCTGCACGCGCATACCTGTGCGCGCGCACCTGCACACGCCTGCACACGCACACACCTGCACGCACACACCTGCACGCTCATACCTGCGCATGCACAAGCATCCGCGTCATGAAGGTCCGGCCTTGGTTGTCACTTCTGTCTCGGGCTTCTAGAGAAACAAGCAAAATGCCCCTGGCGTCTGCACGGGGCCCCCCCTGCGCCCCAAGGGCACATGACCCAAGACAGGGGTCTGGCAGCAGGCCACAGGCAGAGCACGCCCACACGCAATGCCCAGCACCCCAGGCCTGTGGCCTCGAGGAGGGGGGCCCACGGGGCGCACCTGTCTGGCCCGGCTCCGTCCAGAGTGGGGGGCAGCCCGTCGCCACCCCCGGGAAGGGTGACGCGTCTCCCCAGGTGTGGCCGGGCCCAACGGCAGGGAGCCGGGAACCAAGGCGCTGCGGCCACCCTGCCCTCCAGGGACAGGACGGGGCCTCGGGGGGCCTCTGTGAGCACGACACACAGTGGCACCACCATCCTGGGCCGAACTGGGGTGCCTGGAGCTGCCGAGGCCAGTGGCAGAGGGAGAGCCGTCCAGGGCAGCGCTGCCCGCTCCCGCTGCCGCCTCCTGGGAGGCTGTGGGCTGCCTGCGCCCGGGAGCAGGGCGGCGAGGAGCGGCCTGGCGCTCCCGTGTGGGCCAGGAGAAGTGGTGGAGGCCGCGCTCTGGGCAGCGCTGGCTCGAGCCCTCCCCGGACGGTCGGACCCGCCGCCAGGAGCCCGCCCACGCCTGCCCCGGCTCCCCTGCCCGGGCCCCTCCGGTTACCCCCTCTCCAGTGCTGCCGGTGGAGCTGCG
>NW_004567230.1:60569-61154 GCF_000260355.1 Condylura cristata | reverse complement strand
CACCCTTATCTCTGCGCCCAGCTGCCGCCCAATCCCCTGCCCTGAGCGTGACGGGCTGCGGTCAGGGCACAGGAAACGCTGGAGGCGTCTGAGCACCCAGCCCCCCCCAGCCAGCGCAGAGTGAGGCCGGGCGGGCGCGGGGGCAGTCGGCGGGTGGGGTCTGCGCCCGGACCCCTCGTGCACCCGGCGTCTGCCAACGTGGCCGCCACAGACGTGGCTTAAGGAGCCGCGGGAGGCGCTCCCTGGTGGCACGGGGCGAGTCTCAGCACTGTGGGCCTTTGGCTATGTGTATTTAAGTACTTGCTCGTCGCTGCATCTGACCTGTATGCTGTGGGAGTGACCGAGTGCGGCATTCACTGAGGACTGGGCAGGGGCAGTCACGCATCAGGCCTCGCGTCCACGGGTGACGAGGCTGCGGCAAACTGGGCCTTGCACCGGTGGGACTAGAAGGTGCTAACGAACCGGGCCTCACATCAGGGACGCAGGACGGGTCCCCTTCGGGGTCTGAGCCTGGACTCTGCACCAGAGCCCCGCCCCAGGGCGGGCAGTGGCCGCGGGCCCCGCCAGGTCGTCTCAGCCGCTGTC
>NW_004567230.1:57723-58234 GCF_000260355.1 Condylura cristata | reverse complement strand
GAAACCGCTGCCCTCAGCTCTCTCTGTACGTCCCACTTTGCCACAGAACAGCGACTGGAACTAAAGCCGAGACGCTTCAAAAGCATTTCTTCCCCTTCATACTTCAAAAGTCGGCCGGGCCATTCTCCCCGGGCACGGCGACGCGCGCTCTGGGCGTGGGAGGGCCGCTGGCCACCGGCCAGAGGTGGGCCGTGAGCAAGGGAGCCGCGGGCGGGTGCCCACAGGCCGGGCGAGGCCCGTCGCCGGGCTCACGGCCGGCACCCAGCGCCTCACTTCTTTATTCTTTGCCGCGCCCCCATGAACTCGGGGTGCACGTGGGCGCTGCCCGTCCCTGCTCGCGCTCGAGCGTCTGCAGACAGGGTTTGCCTTCGGGGCGCCTGTGGTACCGAGATGACGACCCCAAGTGTGGCCGCACGCCAACGGGGTCACGTTCCTGGAGGCGGAGCCAGACGCCCCACACCAGCTGGGGCCACCCAGCGGGGCTCCCAGGCCCCAGCGCCGCGGGGAGCCG
>NW_004567230.1:51558-53838 GCF_000260355.1 Condylura cristata | reverse complement strand
GCCCCGGCCATCCCTGGGCTGACAGGAGGACGGCTCCTGTCGGCTGCTGCCCTGGGGCCCCCGAGGGCATTCGGGGGCCTCACAAACAGGCGAGGCACGCCCCCCGTTTCTTCCCCCCCATTCTCAGGGCTGCAGGCAGGTCCACAGCTGGGCGCCATCGGTTTGTGGTGCGGCCCGGGGGCGCTCACTCAGCCCCCGCCCGGGCCTCCTGGCACCCTCCTCTCCTCATCAGGACACAGTCCAGGGGCCTGCCGAGCTCGTCCAGCCTCAGCCGCCTGAAGGTCCGATGCAGAAGTTGCCTGGGGGGAGGGGCTGGAGTCGGTGTTTAAGAAGCCAAGGAGGCCTCCCTGGTGGCCCGGGGTTCAGTCTCGTTCTGGGTCGATCCCCGGCCAGGGAGGGACCCACAGGGCGCAGCAGACCCCTCCTGTCTCCTCAGCAGTGTGTTTCAGTGGGTCCATCTGTTCTGCTCCCCACTCTGTCTCTGAGGAGTCCCTCACCCCCCCACCTCTGGCCTGCACCCCGCTCTGGGAAAAAAAAAAAAAAAAAGCAGGGTCCAGGAGGAAGCGTCAGGAAATGAGCCCAGGCCGAGGGTACGGACAGCCGGGCCCCCGGGCAGGCTGGAGAGGCTGCGCGCCCGGTGACCCTGGCCAGCGAGGGGGCCGTGACGTGGCACAGGCAGCAGCCCCGTGGCAAGGGGACACCGCCTGGCTGCCCCCCGAGTCCCTCAGGGAGACCGGGACAGGCCCGAGCAGGCCGCCTGGGTGAGCGCTCTGCTGGGGAAGTGCCCACTGCCCGCAGGACGTCCAGTGACACACGGGGGCGTCCACGCAGATGGGCAGCGAGGCCAGGGCCAGCCCGGCGGGAGGCCTGGGGGCCCAGCAGGGTGCCCTTCACACGTGGCCATCAGCAAGCAGCACTATGGGCCGGAGCCTCGAAGCGACCAGCCCCGTGTCCAGCTCGGCTGACGTGGGTCTTAGGCGGGACCAGACGGCCTGGGCAGCGGCGCCAGCCGGGCACTGGCCCCAGCCTGGAGGCCGGAAAGCCCCGGTCTCCCGTGTTACCTGGACCACCGCCCCTAGGCTCTGCGGGGTCTGGGGCGCTTGGCTTGAGGTCCCGGCACCCTGCCAGCCAGCCCGGCCCCTCCGGTCTGTCTTGAAGCCCCACTGCCCCTGCTGGCGTACTCAGGGCCCCCCAGGGGTGCAGGAGCCACCTCCCCCCAGATCCTCAACTGAGTCACAGCGCTTGCAAAGTGAAGTGTGTTGGGAGGCCGCAGTCATGGTGTGACTGTCGGGTCCACCAGAGGGTCACAGAGGGGTGCGGCCCAGGCTGGAGGCTGCCCTTGGGCCCCCACAGCACTGCCAGCCTGGCCGAGCAGAGCGGAGAGGCCTGCCGTGGAGAGAGGGGTCCAGCCCACAGGGACCACCCACGGGGGACCGCCCACGGGGACCGCCCACGGGGACGCCCGCTGGGTCGGCTCACGCCGGGCAGCTGCACTGGGGCATTCGCAGACAGCGTCGCCCGAGGCGGGGGGCCGGAACGCCGGTCTCGCAGAACTGCAGCCGTCTGGCCGAGCCAGGGAGGCAGGACGAGACTCGGTGTCATGATCATTTCACAAAAGAGAGCGCATTTAACCCCAAAAGGAAGGTCGTTGCCTCCAGTAACGTTCAGTCTTAGGAAGTCCACCTCGCCTCATCTCACTTTGCCAGAGATCAACAGAACCCCCCACTGGGCCGGCGCCCCGAAGGGCGGACCCCGGGGAAGGCGAGGACCACGTCCAGGGTCCCCGGCTCCAGGGCGCTGACAGCCACCGCCTGTCCTCTCCGCCCGGCCCACACCGGCTTCTGCCCGTGACCAGCAGGCCTCTGCCACCTCCGCTCTCCACCCACTGCCCTCGCCGGGCCCCCGCACCGCCATGCTGTCCTGCCCAGCGGCCCGGCCGGAGGTCCTGTGTGGGCCGCGGCGGGCTGGGGGTAACCAGGGCCAGGCCAGGGGCACCCCGAGTGGACACGGAGTCCTCCCAGTGTCCACGGGCAAAAGTGGGCAAGAAACCCTAACGGTCACCGCAGGGCTGGAGGGAGGGGCGTGCGGAGGCGCGGAGCGCAGGCCGGCAGTGTGTGCTGACCGGCGGGTCTGGTCGTGTCCCACACACGGGAGCAGTGGGCTCAGGTGCGTCTCTAAAAACATTTATTATGCGCACAGAACTGGGGTGCAGGCCAGAGGTGCAGGGGGAGAGCAACCCCCAGAGATGGGGGAGGGGGAGAGCAGAACAGGCCGACTGAC
>NW_004567230.1:5146-8524 GCF_000260355.1 Condylura cristata | reverse complement strand
CCCCCACAACCCCGTGACCCTCAGGAAGCAGCCGTTGGCCTCTGTCGCTGCCCCTTCTAGGTCAGTTGCTGAGCGAGGGTTCGCCCCCCACCCTAAAACCCCAGCTGTCCTGGGCGCGGCTTCGTGGCAGACTCGCCTGGGCCCCAGGGCTGGTCCCGGTTGGGTACAGGTCACCCCGGCACGTGGCCGGTCGCCCCAGCACACCGTAGGTCAGCCCAGCACGCGGCTGCCGCAGCAGACGCATCACCCCTCGATCTGAGACCGCCCAGGGCTGGGGTCCGCGCGGGAGGGAAGGCCTCTCAGGCGGCCGCTGCCCCAGCAGGCCTGAGGCTGCCCCCACGCCCCCTTGGCACCGAGACGGGTGTGTCTGCCTAGCGACAATTTAAAAATTAATTGAAAGCTTCGCCTTTGTGTTTGGAAACGGAGTGGGCGGGGCTTGGCCCCCGCCCGCCCCACGGCCCCTGCAGTCCTGTCGCCTCCGTCTCCCAGTTACAGGACATCCCGGGGCCCCTGGGCACGGGCGGCGAGAAGACGGGGTGGGGTGGACAGCGGGCGAGGGCGCCTGGAGTCCTCTCCGCGGTGGCCCTCCCAGCTCTGGGGCCTTCTGCGAGGCCAGGACGGGCAGGTGTACCCCGTCCGCCTCCCCTCCTCGCTCCCCGCGGCCCGTTTGAGACGGGGGGGGGCCAGGGGGGCGGCGGGAGGTCTCCCAGCCCCAAGCTTCTCCGGCCAGGAGCGGCGGCCTTCCTCAGGGGCCCGGGCTCTCGGCCCCGGGCAGCTGTCCCCGGCCTGCCGCCCGACACGCCGCTCCCGCCTCCCTGTTCCCGAGAGTGGCCCCCGCGCCCCGCCCAGCCCCGTCGCTTTGCGGCGTGGAACCCCGCGCGCTGGGCACTGCTTTTGGACACAGGGAGGTGGCCAGCGGCGTCTGGGGGCGCGGGGGGTGCTGCGGCCGGGGGGCTGGGGGCGCCGAGCCCGGGGCCGGCCCTGGGTGGTCAGGCTCGGCCAGGGAAGGTTTCTGCTTCAGTGGGGCTTCTCTCTTCATGTGATTTTGCTGATGCACAAGAAACTGCACATTTTAGGTGCCACCTCGGCCACCTCCGGCCTTCACCTTAGACGCCGCCCTCGCCCCCAAAGGCTCACCCCGAGCGAGCGCTGGTCCCCGGGGGCCGCCCCGACTCCACGCAGCACCAGGTCTGGCTCGCTGACGTCTGCCAGAGCCCCTGTGTCCCATGCCGGGTTCACGGGGCGTGACTGTCGTGTGGTAGCGTCACGCGCAGACACCTGGCGCCTCCCACACGTGCATTTACACGTGAAGTGCTCGCACCGGGATCGGGAGCACGCCCACCACCCCCAGGGTCTGCTGTGTCTCCGCGGGAGACCGTTCCTTCCAGACCCCTGCCTCCTCCCAGGCAACTGTGACCCGCCTTCTCTCTGTAGCCGAGTTTTATCTCCCAGAGCTCTCTGTAAACGGAGTCATATGGTGTGCACTGTTCTCTAATCTGGCTTCTGTGAGTGTGATTATGAGATGCCACTTGCTATAATAGGTGCCAACAGTTTGTTCCTTTTATCGGTGCCTAGTATTCCTTTGTGTGGCTAACCCTCCGTCTGTTTACACACTTACCTGTTGGTGGGTTTCTGGGTTGTTTCCACTTTGGGCTAGCCCAGGGTTTTCATGTACAGCTCTTTGCACGGGCATATGCTGTTTCTCCCGGGTGGGCCGTTGAGTCGAGTGGCCGGCCGTATATTAGGTTTACAGTTAACTTTATGCTGTGGTGGGGCCAGTTTACGTTCCTAGCCACAGTGATGGGACTTTCAGTTTCTCTACATCTTTGCCAACACTTAATATGATCAAGCTTTTAAATTTTAACCGTTCTAATGGGTGTGTGGCATTACCACAGGTGGTTTGTGTTCGATTCTGTGATGGCTGATGGTGTTGACATCTTTCTTGAGCTAATCAGCTCTGCACACCATTTGTTCAGATCCTTGGCCCAATCTTCAAAAGTTTGGTTGTTTGGATTCTGCTTATTGAATTTCAAGAGTTCCTTGCGTTCCAGACACAAGCCCTGACTAGCTGCATGCCGCCCGGGGCTCGTGTCCAGCCTGTGACTTGGCCTTACCGTTGTCCCAGGGTCTCTGGACGAGCAAAAGGTTTACACTGTGGGGCAGTTTGATTAGCAACTTGTTCCATTATGGATTTTGTTTTTGGCATCATCCCTCAGCAATCCTTGCCTAACCCAGTCACAAAGTTTATTTTTCCTATTTCCTTCTAGAAGTGTTATGATTTTTATTGTTCTGGTATACTGTCATTTTCTATTTAAATGCCTTTGCTCCTTTGTCAGAAACCAGCCAGCCTCCCACGCTCTAGGCTGTTTGCATCCTTGAATCTGCCCGGTCAGGCGCCACACTGCTTTGATCGTTGTCACTTTATGATATATCTTCCATTCAGGTGTCAGTTGTCCAGCTCTGTTCTTCCATCTATTCTAGATACTTTGCATCTGAGTGTTAGAGTCAACATGTCAGTTCTTGGGGAGGAGCCTTCTGGGTATACCTGGGGTTGCGCTGGGTGCTGGGTGCAGGCCAGCTTCAAAGATGGTGGCAGCAGAGGGCAAGGCCCTTCCCATGGCGCTTTGGGTGAGTGCAGGGCTGGGTGGGGTGTGAGTCACCCTCTTGGAACCCACAGTCCCTGGACAGGAGGCTGGGAAGTGTCCAGGATGCTAGGTGTGATGACCACAGTGCCAGCCAGCTGCCCTGGGTTTAGAAACTGGATGCCTGTGAGTCCCTGAAACAGCCTCCACGGCCCGTCAGGCCAAACCCCGGTCTCCTCCGTTAGCTCAGTGGCCCAGCTTCTCTCACCAGCTTTACCAGCAGCCTCCATAGTCTAGAGGGCCCACTGCTGCCCCCAGTGCTTCATTCACTCGTGAGCGTGGCCACGGAGCCTCGGAGGGGAGTGGCCGGGCCCTGCCCTCCCACGCCCCCAGCTCCTGCCCCGGTGCAGGTGATCCGGGTCCTGCCGGCCCTGGGCACGTGGGCGTGGGTGAGCCGCCGGCTCCCCTGTGATGCCACCCGCTGGGAAGGCGGTGAGCGGGCGCGGCCAGGAGAGACGCCCGCACCTGCCCGCCCTCGCCTGCCCACCGGGCTGTCTGCTAGCAGCCGCTGAGCCTGAGTGTTAGCACTTGCTGTGTGCAGATTTACCCGTGAATACCCCCCGCGTCCCGGCCGTCACCCCCACCGCTCGCCTGCACCCCGCCCCTGCTCCTTCAGCCGCCCCGTATCCCGGCCAGGACAGTCCTGTCCCCCCCTCCGCCGGGAGCCCCGCGGCAGGGCACGGCTGCTGCCGCCTGTCCCGTGGCCCCGGCCGCCTCCTCCTGTGAGCTGGGGCCG
>NW_004567230.1:3913-4999 GCF_000260355.1 Condylura cristata | reverse complement strand
GGGCCGTGGCGGGCTGGGGACAGCGTTTGCAGGGGCAGCAGTGGCCGCCGTGGCCACACGGAGGAGACACTGGCGTCAGCAAAGTGCTGGTGTCCCCACAGGCCGGGCTGCCCCGAGGCGCGTGGACGGTCACGCACCAGGTCACGGTGGCCGCGGCTCCCGCCCGCCTCGGATGTGGGCTGCTGCCCAGAGCGGTCAGGACCCGCCTGCCAGGGCTTGGGGCGCCCGTGAGCCCCGGCTTGCAGGTGGCGTTGCTTCGACTTCCCTTCCTACTTTTCTTCCTATTTTCCAAGCTCATTTGTCTTGGGAGACAAAAATCCACGGATTTCTAGATTAATACCAAGACAGGGCTATGAAGTTGGTTTCAAAAACCGCTTTAGAAGGGGGAGGGCCAGAGCGCTGTCCAGGGCTGGGGGCTCCCAGCCGGGCGCTGTTCAGGGCTGGGTCAGCTCCTAGACAGATGTGGTGACCCAGGCCAGGACCCAGCAGAGGCCCGGGGTTAGACTGGGGTGACCCTGAGGGCCGGCAGGGAGGCTGGACCGCGAGCGTGGGCCTCTCGGGAAGAGGACGCTGGGCAGCACAGCTGAGGTTCCACCCGGCAGCCGGGCCGCTGGCTGTCCCTCCGCTCCGGGGCGAGTCTGCGGCCTCCGCGGGAGGCTCCGGGCTTCCCGTCTGGAGTACGCAGCCTGGCACGGCGGGGTGTTTACCCCATGCCAGACGCTGTGCTAGCGCGTCCGAGTGACTCACTCACCTCACACCCAGCGCAGGAGACAGACGCTCCCCGTCACTCGTGTGGAGGCCGGGACGTGCCAGGGGGCGGCCCTCAGAACCGGGCCATCGGCTCCGGCGCAGGGGGCCCCGGCTCAGGAGGGGCCCGGCTCGGGGGCGGGGGCCTGGCTTGGGGGGGCCCTGCTCCCCTTTCCTGGTGTGCTCTCTGGGGAGCCTCCCGTCTCAGTCCATCCCCGTTTAGTTAATGTTGGGGCTTCCTCCGGCATCCTCAGGACCGGGCTGGGGTCCCGCACCGCCTTGGGCAGGCCCCGCCTGCGCGCAGCTCCCGCCCCCACGCCTGGCCTCGGAGTCCAGCGC
>NW_004567230.1:0-1380 GCF_000260355.1 Condylura cristata | reverse complement strand
GTGCTCCCTCGCTGCTCCCCCGTGCCCCCCCCCGTGCTCCCTGCGCGCCCCTTCCGCTTCCCACCAAGCCCAGGCCCCTGCCCTCGCTGGCCCATCCATCGTCCGTGGTCATCTGGACGGTTTCCGCGGGAGGCTGTTGGCCGTGTCGCTGGGGCCGGCACGGCCTTCGGGGTGGACCTCCTGGCTGGACCTCCCGGCTGCTCTCCAAAGCGCCGCCCTGGGGGGGCTGTGCTCGCGGCTGGTGGGCGTCCGCGACGCCCAGGGAGGCCCAGCGCCTTGGTGCTCACTGGCCGTTTGTCCGTCTCCTCTGCTCACGCCCTTGACGCGTCCTTTTGCCGGGATAAAGTCACCGCGTGAGAAATGAGCCTCGTGAGCCGACTCCGTGGCGGCTCGGGCGTTGCGACGCCGGGCGCCGGCCCCTCGGCCCGGACGCCTTTACCCTGCCAGCGGCCACCCCGCCGCCGGCCACTCGCCGGCCACCTCCCCGCCTCTGCGGACTCGCTGCTGGGCGGCTCGGGCGCCCGGTGCCCGCCTGCAGCCGGCGGTCAGAGGCGCCTCCCTGCTCTTTCCCGCCTCCGCGGCTCTTTCTCCTTCCTGCCCTTGGCGCTGGCCGGGCGTCTGGAAGCTGCGTGGACGCACGTGGCAGCGTGGCCTCGCCCCGCCCGCCCGCAGAGCACCTCAAGAAGCCGCTGGAGGACTACATGGCCGCCTTCCCCAGCGTGAGGATCCTCCGCACCCGGAGGCGGGAGGGGCTGATCCGGACCCGGATGCTGGGGGCCTCGGCCGCCAGGGGCGAGGTCATCACCTTCCTGGACTCCCACTGCGAGGCCAACGTCAACTGGCTGCCCCCGCTGCTCGGTAAGAGGGGCCTTGGGAGAGGCGCCGGGGGCTCCCCTCTGGCTGCCGACCCAGGCCGCCGCCCCGCGGAAGCCGGGGCGCCCCCTCGGCCAGGAAGCCGGGACTCAGGCTGACGTCCACGGCCTTGCCCCGGGCCCAGCCCCCACCCCAGTGTGTGCCCCGAAGGCAGAGGCCGCCCTGGGCACCATGGCCAGCCTGGGCCCTGGAGCGAAGTCCCTGCTTGGCCAGGAACGATCAGCAAGGGGGGCCCTTCCCAAGACCCCCCCGCAGAAGTGCACGGCATCGCTGAGGTCCGGGAGCGCCTCCCCGAGACCTGGGGGCGTCCTGTCCCGGAGGGCGGGGCCTCCACTCCCGGCCACAGAGGGCCTGCGGGGTGGGGTGGGCCCGGGGTGGGCCTGGGTGCCTGGGGTCGGCCCCGGTGTTCTTGGAGTGGGCCCGGGTGGGCACTGGCCCTTGGGGTCGGCCTGAGTGTCCTTGGAGTGGGCCCGGGTGCCCTTGGGGTGGGCCTGGGTGCCCGGGGTC
>NW_004567229.1:58803-59798 GCF_000260355.1 Condylura cristata | reverse complement strand
GTATTTTTGTTTAGTTTCATTCGCTTTTTGTATATGTCTGTGATCAATCCTTTGTCATTAGTATTTTGTGCAAATTTTTCTCCCAGTTATTAATTAGGGTATCTCTCTGTTTTGTGTAATGTCTCTTTTGATGTACAGAAGCTCTTAAATTTGATGTGGTCCCAGCTGTTTATCCTTTTCTTCACTATCCTTCTGCTGCTGTTTTTGATTATTAAGTTTAAGGGCATTGAGCTGTAGGATCTGTGACACATTTTAGTTCCCCCTGTGACATATTCCAGCTGATCTGCTCAGCCCAGGGAGCAAATGACTCACCAGTCCCTTTGGTTGTAATGCAGTTGGTGCTCTGGGGCATTTCATATCCTCAGCTGTATCTTTGGTTTGTGAAGCATCTTGTAGAGACTCCAGCTTATGTATCTCTTTCAGGATATTTTTCACTTTCAGTGACATCTGAAGATAGTGGACAGTAACAACATAAAGGCCTGGTGATCCTGTCCTATGTAAATATCTATATCTATACATGACTTTAATTCTAGGTCCTCTTATATACAGTTTGTCACACAGAACCAAGAACACACATGGAGAGAGGCCTCTTCAATAAATGCCATTGGGAGAATAGGACAGCTACACGTGAAAGATTAAAGGTACACCAGTATTTTATATATTAGGAACTTACCTGGCTACATCCAGTGTCAACCCAGAGCATCATAAAATAATTCTGTTCTTTCCCTTCTTTCATGTGTATAACTGCCTGTTTCATCTGTGACAGGTTTCATTATATTCAGTATTCACTTATTTTCAAGAAAAAATTTAAAAAGTATTTCAGAATTGGTAAATTACACTGCAATGCAAATGCCTATGAAATAAGTTTCCATTATTTTAATTTTTTATTCTTTAGCTAGGAACATAAGATTTACATACATTGTATATTATTTATTATTCAATGCTGAAAAACAAAGCATCTCCAGCCTTAGTACTTAAAACAGAAATAATCATAC
>NW_004567229.1:52559-57898 GCF_000260355.1 Condylura cristata | reverse complement strand
TTACTTTTCATTTTTTAAAAATAAAATGAAGTGGTTAAAAATACTAGTTTCTGATATTCCAAGAAATTTGATGACAAGCTTTGGACCTAAATAAATTGTAAGTTATCAATGAATATTTGGGCCAAATTTCTGTAGTTTGTGGTTAAAAGACAGAGAGGACAAATTGGCCTAGGCATACACATGGGGCACTTCTCAGTTTGTTCAGCAACCTGTCATTTAGATTTGCAACCTTTGCTTCTTTAGTTTGTTGCAAGCAGCTCTTTTGTACTTTTCAATGATTACTGCATTGATTCTGTTTCCACTCACAACATTCCTGAATTTGTTGAAAAAAAATTCTATTCACTATCAAGGTTTTGCATTTAAGTTTCCTTTAGTTCAAGAGCTATTTCTGTGCCAGAGATAGAATAATCAGGATGACAGTCTCTCTACTCACACACAGCTTGCAACCAGCTTGTCAGTTATAGCTGCGCTAGAAAAACTCCATGTTTTAAGTGAACAAAGAAATTGACCTTAGGCATTCCTGTAGCTTTTTGACAATGAGTATTTAAAAATCTTTTTTGCTTAATTATAAATACTGTCTGCTTATTACAAAAGCATTATGTGTTCATTTCATTAAAAATTCAAAGAGTAAAAAACAATCCATTCGTTTTCTATTACCCAGGTACAACCACTTAGGACATCTTGCCATCTTGCCAGAACATTTTTATCCTATAACATCAAAAATGCATCTAAAAATGCTACTTCATAATCCTTTCCATTTATTTAAAATAGCAATTTTTTAAAAAGGTTTATTTATTTATTCATACAGAACTGGGATACAGGCCATAGATGCGGAGGGTGAGAGGATTCACCAGAGACAGATTGGGGAGCAGAACAGGCAGATTGACGAAGCACACTGCTGAGGGGAACAGCGGGTGGGTCAGGAGAGGTCTTGCTGCGCCATGTGGATCTCCTCCAGGGTAGGCGGGCATCCAACTAATGTGGAAATGGCTTAAGCTTCTTTTTGCAGTGCTTTAATCCGCTGTGCAACGATGGAGGGCCCTAAAATAGCAATTTTTAATAATGTCCTTGAAATTGAACACTTCTATAGCATAATTGAAAGGCTGAGGGTACAAATGTTTATACATGATATTTATTTTTCACTTTTTTGAGGCACTTAAAATAGATTTTCCCTTATTTTGAAGGAGTAAATAAACCAAAAACATTGTCATTTATAAATCTCATCTATGAAATTATATTTCTGAGACAAAAAGTTAAAAAGAGGCAAATGATGCTTGGAAAAAGAGAAAGACAAATACTATCAGATTTTACTCACAAGTGGAAGAGAAAGAAACAAAGCAAACAAAATAAAAACAAACCTTTAGATACTGAGAAGAGAATGGATGTTACCAGAATGAAAAGGGTGAAGGGTTGGCAAAATGGGTAGAGAGGTCTGATTGGATGCCAGTGGATGGTAATTAGACCTTTGCTGGTAGGTATGCTGTGGTACTCTTACCTATAGAATCAACTTCAGTTCTTTGTTCCTACTTAACAGCAAAAGTTGTACATCCATAGACATGAAATGTAAAATTATGCTTACAGCTAGCAAGTAGTTTTGAAGGTTGATAAGACAGCAGATCTTAAACATTCTTATCAAAAGTAGAATAAAAAATTTGTAATTATGGGAGGGATGGATGATAAATATAATTACTGTGGTTATCATTTTGTAATATATATGCATATCAAATCCTTATGGTGTGCACTTAAAATATACATGACATTATATGCCAACTGTAAAAAAAAATGGTGTATGAAGGAGAACAAAATCTGAATTATTCAACACTAACTTCAATAGAAGGGAATTTGTATCATCACTTATTTTAACTTCCTTTGTTTCTTCTGTATTAAAAAAACCCCATAAAACAGAAAAGGATGTTAGATAGTGTCCTCATGTCCTCACTTCCCTACCCATAGAATCCACCTCAGATCTTAGTCCCCACTTACCAATGGTACTGCAAGGTCTCAGATAAAATATACAACATGATGATTGTAGTTAACTAGCAGATTTGAAAGTTGTTAATAGATCTTACAAGCTATCAGTATAAGTAACTTAACTTTGTCACTATGCAATATGTAGATGATAACTATACTCTATGGTAGTCAGTATGAAAGACATGCACATGTGCAATACATATACACAACACTGCACATTTAAAATGTATATGATATTGTTTATCAGTTGTCTCAAAAAATCTGTATGTGTGGGAAGGGAACTAAACAAAATCTAAGATCAATGTTGACTTCCATTGGAATGGGTTTCTTTTTTCTTCTTTTTTGTGTGTATATGTGCATCATCACTTATGTTTCTCTTTGCTAAGCAATCAGTGTAAAAGAAAAACAAGAAGTCAAAACAAAATTATGTTAAAAAGAATCTGTCTATTACCCATAAAAATCAGAATCAGATCCCACTTGACAACATAAGCTGTAAGGTCAAGACATAATACACTACCTGATGACTGTAATAATAGCAAATTTGAAGGTTGTTAGTGGATATATCTTAAGCATTCTCATCGAAAGTAAAATAGAAGTTTGAAATTATATGAGGGGTGGATGGTAACTATTATGACAATAATTTTTCTATGTACATATACATATCAAATCTTTATTGTGTGCACTTAAAATTTATGTGATGTTATATGATGTTTGTTTCAATCTATGGTATGTGAGAGATACCAAAATCAGAGGTCAATGCTAAATTCAGTAAGGAGAGATTTTTGTTGTCATGACTTACCTTTCTCTTCCTTTATTTCCTCTGCATGGAAAAATCACAGAGAAGTAAAACACAATTTATTTAGTCAGTGTCTTTCTCTCTTTAATCACAGACACAAACAAACGCCTGAAATCTTGGTTCCCACTTGATAACAGATGTGAGAGGCAAGCCCTAATTTTAAACATGTTGACTGTAATTAACAAGCAAATTTGAAAGATGCTATAGAGTAGATCTTACAAATTTCTCTTATGGAAATTATTTTGCAACACACATACATATAAGGCTTTATGCTGTACATTCCAAATATATTCACATATATATTAATTGTCTCCACAGAACTCTGTTGGTGGGGGGGGTAAGAGGGAGGAGGGTCTTGGGTCCCAGCCGGGATGAGCCTCCCCAACCACCCCCGGAGATTAAGCACAAGATCATAATAGGAAGAAGACATCTTGCCACCTGTGTGAGTGGCTTAACCTTTGGGCAACTGATTCATATCCACCCTGATCGCAGTAGCACATGTGAGGGAGATTTCCTCCTGCCCCCAGGCCAACATCCTGGGATTAAGGGTATAAAAGGGAGGCTGGAAAGGATAATAAGGGAGAGAGAACGTTTTGCCACAACCATCCATGTGTGCTGACTCTTCAACCTCGACATCCCCCTTGCAGACTTGTATCCCTGCCGTGCGGGCACGGCAGGAGGTAGTAGAGGGAAGAGCAATGTGAACCAAATTTGAGATCCATGCTGAACTCAGAGTGGATTTTTTTTTTTGTATATTACTTATGATTCTCTCTCCATAACTGTTCTGTATGGTAAACAACAACAAATCTGACACAAGCTATGCAACATCTATCGACTGACAGATTCCGGGTAGATCAGGAAAATCTCTGAAAAATCAGAATCTCTCCACAGCTAACTTATGTTATGACCTCCCTTTTTTGTATAATCATAATATCAGAATATTCTGAGGAACCATCAGTTTACAACTGGATTGTCTTAGCCTCATAAGGTGGCTGAATGGTCAGGTAAATTGCCCCAGGGTGAGAAATCCCTCTGTCTCCTGAGACAGAAGGCAAGCCCCAGGAGGGATAAGACCCCAGGGCATGAAAACTCCTGGGAAGCTTCCTTGGTTTCTTTGAATAAAAAGGCAAACCTCAGATAAAAGTCCCAGTGCATAAGGACTCATGGACAAATTTTGGCTTTGATTACACAGGTGTTGTTTGATACACAACTGTTATAACTTTCTCTTGATTTGCTCCTTTTAAAAACAAGCACTGGCTGCTCTCTGCTGGCCTTGGATTAGCCATTAGTTTTTCTTTGGACAATCACTGCTAACACTGCTAACAAAATTCACCCCAAGACCCCAATAACGTTTTGCTAATGAGCTCATCCCTTCCCAGACCCCTCATCCTTTGAGTGATAGCTGGACAGCTGTACACATGACAAGAAAATATAATCTAGTGTACCATAATATGTTAAGAGAGGAATGCTTTGTTACTCTTGTCCTTCAGAATGTTTTATGGCAATCTCTCATTAGTTTGCCCTATGCATTATTGCAATTGGCTACTTGTTACACAGAATAAATAAAGACCTGCTGAGGAAATGGCAGGAAGACTTGCACCCAACCCTGACTCCAGGGTCTTCCTCGAACCTGTTCTTCTCTGCACTTTTGGAATCTCTGCTCGCCAATGCCTTCCGACCTTAGGGCCCTACTTGTCTTGCTTCCAGACACCTCGAGAGTTGGAGCTGGTCTCCAAAACAAATCATTTTGCAATATATATCCCTAAAAGTCTTTAGGATGTATCCTTAAATTAATATGATGGTATATGTGAACAGTCTCATACATTCAAAATGCTGTGTGCAAGAAAACAGAATCTGAGGTCAATACTAAGTTCAGTAGTGGTAGGTTTTGTTGTCATCACTTAACTCTGTTGCTTTATTTGTTCTGTATGAAAAAACCAAAGAAACACCACAAAAGCACATTAGTTAGTGTTTCCCTCTCCCTACCCACAGAGAATCTACTTCAGATCTTGGTCCCATTTGACAATAGATACTGAAAACTACAGATATCTGTACAGCATAATAGAGATAATGTGCAAATTTGAAGATAGACCGCAATCATTCTCACCAAAGTAAATAAGGTTATATAATATATGAGAGAAGGATGGTAGCTATTCCTTTGTGATAATCACACTGCAACTCACATATCAAATTTATATGGTGTACATTTAAAATTTATACATTATGTATCAATTATTCCAATAGTACTCTGTGTATGAGTGGATTAGGGTGATGAACAATATCTGAGATTAATGCTTAACTTAATCAGAGAGGGGTTTTTGCACATCATTTACCTTTCTCTCGACGTAAGTAATCTGTATAAAGAAAACACAAAAATCAAAACAAATGGGTGTCAGTGTCTTCTACATACCCATAGAAAACCCACTTCAGATCTTGACAGTTCCTGACAGAACTGTCAGGATACACATATGTATCAGTTGTCTCCACAGAACTGTGTTGGTGGGAAGGCAGTAAGGAGGGAGCAGAGGGAAGAGCAATGTGAACCGAATCTGAGACCCATGCTGGATTTATC
>NW_004567229.1:49379-52004 GCF_000260355.1 Condylura cristata | reverse complement strand
GATTTTTTGTTGCATAAAACTTACCGAACAATTTATTTATGTGTCCTGTAAGGAAAAAAACAAAATCATACAAAAATATGTTAGAGAACATATCTTCCCCACACAGAAATTCCTCCTTGGTCCTCACTTGACAACAGGAAAGTTAAAATCAAGGACAAATGTACAACATAATGAATGTATTTAAAACACAAAGCTGAATGTTGCTAAGAAAGTAAATCTTAAGCATTTTCATCAAAAGTAAATAGAAGTTTGTGACACATGGGGGATCAATGGGAGTATACCTACTGTGGTGATCATTTTGCAATATATATGCATAAAAACTTTAGGGTGTATACTTAAATTTATACGATGGTATATGTGAGCTGTCTCATACAATTACATTCAAAATGGTGCGTGTAAGAAAACAAAATCTGAGGTCAATGCTAAGTTCAGTAATGGTGGGTTTGGTTGTCATCACTTACCTTTCTGTTGCTTTATTTGTTCTGTATGAAAAAACCAAAGAAACACCACAAAGCACATTAGTTAGTGTTTCCCTCTCCCTACCCACAGAGAATCTACTTCAGATCTTGGTCCCATTTGACAATAGATATTGAAAACTACAGATATATGTACAGCATAATAGAGTTAATGTGCAAATTTGAAGATAGATCTCAATCATCCTCACCAAAGTAAATAAGGGTATAATATATGAGGGAAGGATGGTAGCTATTCCATTGTGATAATCACATTGCAACTCACATACATGTCAAATCTTTATGGTGTACATTTAAAATTTATACATTATGTATCAATTATTCCAATAGTACTCTGTGTGTGAGTAGATTAGGGTGATGAACAATGTCTGAGACTAATGCTTAACTCAATCAGAGAGGGGTTTTTGCACATCATTTACCTTTCTCTTGAAGTAAGGAATCTATATAAAGAAAAAACAAAAACCAAAACAAATGGGTGTTAGTGTCTTCTACATACCCATAGAAAACCCACTTCAGATCTTGACAGTTCCTGACAGAACTGTCAGGATACACAATTGTATCAGTTGTCTCCACAGAACTCTGTTGTCGGTGTGGCAGTTATGAGGGAGCAGAGGGAAGAGCAATGTGAACCGAATCTGAGACCCATGCTGGACTTATCAGAGTGGGTTGTTTTGTATATTACTTACAATTCTCTTCCTGTAATTGTTCTGTATGAAAAACAACAAAGAAATCAAAACAAAAGTATGTTAGATTGTGCCTTCCTCTCCTTACCCATAGAATATCTGCCTCAGATCTTAGTCCCTTTTGACAACAAAAATTGTAGGTCAAGACATAAGGTACAACATGATGACTGTTCTTTACAACAACTTTGAAGGCTGAGAGTGAACCCTATAACATTCTCAGCCAAAGCAAAATAAGAAGTTTATAATAAGTGAGGGATGGATGATAACTATTTTATGGTGGATATCACATTGAAAACATATGTATATCTAATAATTTTGGTGTACATTTAAAATGTATCAGAATATATATATATATATATTCATAAATTATCTCAGGAGAATAATTTGATTATGAATTTGTGTGAAATAAAATAGTCTGAGATCATTATTAAATTGAATTGTAATGATTTTTTGTTGCATAAAATTTACCTAACAATTGATTTATGTGTCCTGTAAGGAAAACAAAATCATACAAAAATATGTTAGAGAACATATCTTCCCCACACAGAAATTCCTCCTTGGTCCCCACTTGACAACAGGAAAGGTAAAATCAAGAACAAATGTACAACATAATGAATGTATTTAAAACACAAAGCTGAATGTTGTTAAGAAAGTAAATCTTAAGCATTCTCATCAAAAGTAAACAGAAGTTTGTGACACATGGGGGATCAATGGGAGTATACCTACTGTGGTGATCATTTGCAATATATATGCATAAAAATCTTTAGGGTATATACTTAAATTTATACGATGGTATATGTGAACAGTATCATATCATTACATTCAAAATGGTGCATGTAAGAAAACAAAATCTGAGGTCAATGCTAAGTTCAGTAGTGGTGGGGTTTGCTGTCATCACTTACCTCTCTGTTGCTGTATTTGTTCTGTATGAAAAAAACCAAAGAAACACCACAAAAGCACGTTAGTTAGTGTTTCGCTCTCCCTACCCACAGAGAATCTACTTCAGATCTTGGTCCCATTTGACAATAGATACTGTAAACTACAGATATATGTACAGCATAATAGAGTTAATGTGCAAATTTGAAGATAGATCTCAATCATTCTCACCAAAGTAAATAAGGGTATAATATATGAGAGAAGGATGGTAGCTATTCCATTGTGATAATCACATTGCAACTCATATATATATCAAATCTTTATGGTGTACATTTAAAATTTTTACATTATGTATCAATTATTCCAATAGTACTCTGTGTGTGAGTAGATAAGGGTGATGAACAATATCTGAGACTAATGCTTAACTCAATCAGAGAGGGGTTTTTGCACATCATTTACCTTTCTCTTGAAGTAAGGAATCTATATAAAGAAAAAACAAAAACCAAAACAAATGGGTGTTAGTGTCTTCTACATACCCATAGAAAACCCACTTCAGATCTTGACAGTTCCTGACAGAACTGTCAGGATACACA
>NW_004567229.1:47532-48859 GCF_000260355.1 Condylura cristata | reverse complement strand
GATTTTTTGTTGCATAAAACTTACCGAACAATTTATTTATGTGTCCTGTAAGGAAAAAAACAAAATCATACAAAAATATGTTAGAGAACATATCTCCCCCACACAGAAATTCCTCCTTTGTCCTCACTTGACAACAGGAAAGTTAAAATCAAGAACAAATGTACAACATAATGAATGTATTTAAAACACAAAGCTGAATGTTATTAAGAAAGTAAATCTTAAGCATCCTCATCAAAAGTAAATAGAAGTTTGTGACACATGGGGGATCAATGTGGTGATCATTTTGTGATATATATGCATAAAGATCTTTAGGGTGTGGGCCCTCTCTGGTGGCGCAGTGGGTTAAAGCACAGCACTAAGAAGCTTAAGCCACTTCCGCATGAGTTCGATTCCTGCCTACCCTGGAAGAGATCCACAAGGCATGGCAGACCTCTCCTGACCTGCCCGCTGCTCCCCTCAGCAGTGTACTTCTTAGATCTGCCTGCTCTGCTTCCCACTTTGTCTCTGGTGAAGCCTCTCACCCTCCACATCTCTGGCCTTACCCCAGTTCTGTATAAATAAATAAATCTTTAAGAAAAAATTCTTTAGAGTGTATCCTTAAATTTATACAATGGTATATGTGAACAGTCGCATACAATTACACTCAAAATGGTGCATGTAAGAAAACAAAATCTGAGGTCAATACTAAGTTCAGTAGTGGTAGGTTTGGTTGTCATCACTTACCTCTCTGTTGCTGTATTTGTTCTGTATGAAAAAACCAAAGAAACACCACAAAAGCACGTTAGTTAGTGTTTCCCTCTCCCTACCCACAGAGATTCTACTTCAGATCTTGGACCCATTTGACAATAGATACTGAAAACTACAGATATATGTACAGAATAATAGAGTTAATGTGCAAATTTGAAGATAGATCTCAATCACTCTCACCAAAGTAAATAAGGGTATAATATATGAAGGAAGGATGGTAGCTATTCCTTTGTGATAATCACATTGCAACTCACATACATGTCAAATCTTTATGTTGTACATTTAAAATTTATACATTATGTATCAATTATTCCAATAGTACTCTGTGTGTGAGTGGATTAGGGTGATGAACAATATCTGAGATTAATGCTTAACTCAATCAGAGAGGGGTTTTTGCACAGTATTTACTGTGGTGGTAATCACAGTAAGGAATCTGTATAAAGAAAACACAAAAATCAAAACAAATGGGTGTTAGTGTCTTCTAAATACCCATAGAAAACCCACTTCAGATCTTGACAGTTCCTGACAGAACTGTCAGGATACACATATGTATCAACTGTCTCCACAGAACTCTGTTGGT